>NC_041390.1:503971169-503983696 GCF_002162155.2 Triticum dicoccoides | reverse complement strand
CCGGGGATCCCCACCCCACCACCCAATGAACGCCCCCAACCGCCGGTGACTACCAACCAGAGGTCTCACGACTTCGAATACCCACCGACCACTAATCTATTACCATTTCTGTCCTTCATATACACGCTGACGGGTGGGCCCTATGGTAATGTGCGCTGCTGAATGTGGACCGTTTGACTGGTCAATTGATCGTGTTATCAACAAATTACGGAGCTGTATGGTGAGCCAGTGACCGTATGATCACCCTAAAATGTACTCCTATTTTATTAACGCAGTACAGACTCAAACTACCATTTCTTTCTTTCATATACGGGCTAACAGGTGGGCCCCACGGTTACGCGCCCCGATGGTGCAACACTAGTTGCACCGTGTGGAACGTTTGACTGGTCAATTGATTGTGTCATCAACAAAATATGGAGTTGTACGGGTGAGCCAGTGACCGTATAATCATGATATGTATTTGTTTAACACGGTACAGACGCAAGGGCTCATATATACGCGCAAGCACTCACCTCTATAAGCGCACACACGCGAACCCTACCCATATGAGCACCTTCGAGAGAGTGGGCCAGCATATATGATCTTGAGATTTTACGAAGTCACCATAGGTGCCTCGTAGTCGACTGGAATTTCTCCTCCCACTGAATGTACATCGCCAGAAAATACTGAAATTAACACAAGATAAATGCGAGCACCGGGACTTTAACCTTGGTGGGATCGAGAAACCACTATCCTCTAACCATCCAACCACATGTTGGTTAGCACGACAAAATGTATGTGGTGACCATGATGAGCTTATTCTGAAGTCCAGTGACCATATCGTGCTTTCGCTTCAAATACAATGACCTTAAGTGTCGTCAACAAAATATGGAGCACACATCAAATGCAAAGTCCATCAGTGTCATCAACAAAATATGGAGACGTATCGTGAGCTAGATACTGTTGTACTATTGTATATGCTTATTTTCTTAGTGTTCGATTGCGTGTGTGGTGTGGTGGGCACATCATTTCTAGTTGTGGTGGGTCAACATGAAGACTCATGGGTCGGTTCCATCCTGCGCCACATATAGGTTGGACCGAGACGTGTTATACGAAGACCCATATGGAGGACTCGACGTACAACACGAAGCTACCAGAGTCGCGGAGGACTCTATCCCCACTGGTGATAAGCCGACTATATATGATTTGTAACCCTAGGCCCTAAGTATGTTATACAAGCTTGGGGGCTAGTTCGTCGATAGTATACACACACGCACAATGCTTGGTATTCACGTGTACTTTGTACACACCTATCGGTGTCAAAACCGGTGGATCTCGGGTAGGGGGTCCCAAACTGTGCGTCTAAGGCGGATGGTAACAGGAGGCAGGGGACACGATGTTTTACCCAGGTTCGGGCCCTCTTGATGGAGGTAAAACCCTACGTCCTGCTTGATTTATTCTTGATGATATGAGTATTACAAGAGTTGATCTACCATGAGATTGGAGAAGCTAAACCCTAGAAGCTAGCCTATGGTATGATTGTATGTTGTCCTACGGACTAAAACCCTCTGGTTTATATAGACACCGGAGGGGGCTAGGGTTACACAAGGTCGGTTACAAAGGAGGAGATATTCATATCCGTATCGCCTAGCTTGCCTTCCACGCCAAGTAGAGTCCCATCCGGACATGAGACGAAGTCTTCAATCCTGTATCTTCATAGTCCAACAATCCGGCCAAAGGATATAGTCCGGCTGTCCGGAGACCCCTAATCCCGGACTCCCTCAGTAGCCCCTGAACCAGGCTTCAATGACGATGAGTCCGGCGCTCAGTGTTATCTTCGGCATTGCAAGGCGGGTTCCTCCTCCGAATACACCCCGGAAAAATTTGAATACAAGGATAGTGTCCGACCCTGCAAAATAAGTTCCACATACCACCGTAGAGAGAATAATATTTCCACAAATCTAATCTGCTGACACGTTTTGACAACACGACGTCATGTCATGGCCCGATGATTATTCGAACCGTTTCCTTTAACTAGTCCCACACATAACGCGAGGTAGTTTCTTGACACGTCTTTGTCAAAGCAGAGATCGTGTTCCCCTTATTATGGGATTCTCATCAATACGGGCGTGGGTAACCCAACCATGCTTAGGACTCCTAGATTTTAGGTAAGTCCCAAACGGCCACGAGGAGGACGCATGATATTCACCCTCTTTATAAAGGGTCAAGGCTTTTTACCTTTTCCCTCCCGTGCTCAATCGAATCCCTCCCCCGCCTCGAGTTCTAACACTCAAAGCCTAGGTCAGGTGTCTCGGATCTTCAATCATGTCCGGATCCAGCCTCCAGGGCCGGTGGATGCCCTCCTCCGTCACGGAAGAGGATATCAAGAAGTTAAGGGAGGCAAGATACCTGACCGCCGAAGTCTCACATCGGCTGCCTGCCCGAGGGTAGGTCATCCCTACTCCTGAACCCAATGAAGACGTCGTGTTCATCTCCCACTTCCTCCGAGGGTTAGGCCTCCCTCTGGATCCCTTCATAAGGGGTTTGATGTTCTATTACGGGCTTGATTTCCACGATCTAGCCTCGGATTCCTTTCTCCACATCTCAGCATTTATTGTCGTATGTGAGCCTTCCTCCGCATTACCCCTCACTTCGGCCTGTGGCTCAAGACTTTTGATGTGAAGCCGAAGACGGTCGAAGGGCAGTATGCAGCATGCAGAGGCGCATTAATAAGCAAGATTGCAGGAGCTCCGTGGCCAAAAGGTTCCTTTCCAGAGGTGTCCGGATTATGGCAACGGGAGTGGTTCTACATCACCGCTCCCAGAAGTGCCAAGTGGGTAGCTTCCCCCACATTTCGCTCGGGCCCCCCACCACAACTGATGTCATGAATCAGCAGGGGGCTGAGCTGGGGTCTAGCCAAGGATGTGCCCATATTGCAGAGCCGCATCCGAGATATCTCCGAGGGAGATTTTGGTTTGGTTATGGTAATGCAAGTCATGCTGGTTCGTCGAGTCCAGCCATGCAAATGCCGGCCCCTCCGTATGTGGGAGTTCAACCCAGAAGGACCGCACACTATTCAGAATTTCCTCGGCATGACGCACGAGGAGATGTATAAATCATTCTTCGGAACCCAAATAGAGTGTCCGGATACTACCGAGGACGTGGGCCTGAGCAGCAACCGTACCGCCGACCAACTAAGTAATCCTTTAGCCGAACACACCGTCTTTCATTTACCACGACGTCATTCTGAGAAATCGCTCTTTGACCAGGACTGGCTAACAAAGGCGAAGATGATTCGGTGTTCGACCCCCCTTCCTGAGGGTTTGGGAAATCTTGTACTGGAAAAGATGCTCGAGCTAGCACCTTGCCCGGAGCCCTCAAAGGAAGATAAAGGGGGGAATAATGAGGGCGAAGGTGGGCCCCATCGCTACCAATTCCAACCGAGGGAATGAGTGTCCCCGTGAGGGAGGATAACCAAGGGGAAGATTCTGACCTTCTCTCGCTTCGGGGAAGGAAGAGGACTGCCTCTGGAGATCCGGAAACCAAGGCTTCCAAACGGGAGAAGGAGTCTCTGACAAAGGGTGCAACCTTGGGGGGTGCTTGCCTCATAAAGTCCATGCGGGGATCATCCCTCTAATGAGCCGTAAGTGATCAAAAGATACTTAATAGTAAAGATGTTCTACCTTACTTCCGAGGAAAATAACCAAAGCGTTTATCTTGCAGTTCGGATCTTAGCCCTTGTCAACAGAGCTCGTCTTCAGGGGACCTTCTTCCGGAGATGATAGAGAGCGAAACGCCTCCCCCGGACTCCCCTGCTCAAGAAGCGGGCGACCTTGAAGTGTCGTCACGGAGGGCCTCTCCGGATCCGGTGAGGCCAAAATATAATCCTATAGTCACCTGAAGTCCCCAGCATCCGGCTCTTGAAGAGAGCAAACAAAGGAGTCTTGCGCCGTCTGGTATGCGGTCAGACACACTGAGGGATATGCTAAAGCGAGCGACCATCTCGGAAGAACACCGTACGTTGATGGGTATGGTGATGGAAAGGATTTCGTCCACCGAAAGCGGGTTGCATGACGCCTTTATGAGTCTACTGACGGGCTTTGAGGTACATAAAATGATATACATTTGTGATAGTACTGCACTTTTTTAGGTGTGTCCTGTGTAGATAGTAGCCCCTGAGACTCTGGTTGTTGCCGAGAGCGGAGACAAACAGAGGATCGTAGTCCAATGTAATAACCAGACTGCTTTTATGTGCAGGTGGTGGAAGCTCCGGTGGCTAGCCGGAATGAAGAGTTTACCAAACTAAAACAGCAACTGGATGCAGCGGATGCCGACATTGAGCTTGTTAACAAGCGGCTTGATGAGCCACAGGGTAAGTGATGTTTTCTGGTGAATGTCACATAGTAAGAGCAGCATGATGCCAGTATCTTTGATATGTGTTGACTGCAGATGGAGCTGTCACTGTGGAGACCCTTTGGGCGGAACTTGCCTGAGCCAAAGAACAAGCAAGGAGTAGTAATGCAGCTGCTTTGAAAGCGGTCAAAGAATTAAGAGCCGAAAAGGCCACGCATTGCGAGAGCAAAGAGAAGATGGCCAAGATGGCTGTAAAGTTAAAAGACACTACCGACCGTTGCCAATTCCTTGAAGAAGAAAACCAAGCAAAGGCGACGGACCTCGAAAAGGACACGATGGCGGCCAAAGACACCCGCTCTGCCATGAGGGTGAAGAAGGAAGACCTGCGTGAAGCTGGTGATATTGTGGCTGGGAAGCCCTTTTTGCTGCGGAGGAAGTTCGGAGATCCATGGTATGCTCCTCTGGATCGGTTGTGGAGTTCGGCAGACGCATATCTGGATTTGACGGCGAGTGTTGTCGATGCGGCCAAATACTTCCGAGATCAAACAGATCATGAAGTGGACAAGCTATTCTGGTCGCAGTTTAACGTTCCAAAGCGTCTGCTTCCACTAACTGATCAGCTTGCCGAATGGGCCGAACTCAATAGATTGTCCAGACTCGCCATAAGGTCCGTCGTAGATCATCTGTGGCCGGAAAAGCCGAAGCCCAACATCTATTTTAGCTTAGTGCAGCAGTTCCTTGGTGCGGTGCCACGCATCAATGCGATGAAGAGGTCGGCATGGATAGAAGGCTCACGGATGGCCTTTGCCCGTGTCAAAGCATACTGGGCGGAGATGGATGCTACCACTGTTGCGGCACAGGGTTCGGCCATAGGCCGAGTGGCTGCCGAGCACTATTTTGAAGAAGTTCTTCAGGGTGCTTGTTTGATAGAGGCCCAGTGCTCGAAGAATATTATGTTTGAGTGACATGTATTCCCATTGTAAAAACAATGTTTTATTGAATTTATCACGGCTGTATTTATACTTGTGCCCGAAAGTATTGTGATGCCTCCTGTGCGGCCATTTATGTATATATGTATATAACCTGAAAGATTGCAGTCGTCGGCTTCAGCCCCCACGCATATAATGCGGGGGTGTTCGCAGAAGACGCGTGTTCACACTTAATCCAACGTCTTGGTCCTAATAAGGAGGTGATAGTGCAACGAACTAGGCAACCGGACTATAATGCTTTAACACTTTCACTTAGCCATAGGAGTTTGACAGTGGGGCTACTATATAGCCCCTGGTGGCTCCGCACTCACCCGAATTCGGGGTGTGTACATGCCTGGACAGAAAATGGCCCTTCGTTAAGGCAGAGGAATTCTAAGACTCCGATAGGTCATCGAGTGGTTGACCAGTCTCGCGCTATATCATGACAGTCAGTTTTCGGATTTCTCTACTGAGGTGCTCATCCGGATGAACCAGGGCACAATCGCAGTAGTTCTCCCGGTGCCGCCTTAGCTGGTAGAGCGGAACATAAGGCAGCAAAAAACAGGAGCCGGGCAAACCCAACATTTGACCAAAGACATGATTCGGAGCTGATGCATATAAGGCCAAACTCGCGACGCCAAACACTCCCTAAGGTATTCGGTCTTTATGGTGTAAACCGGGCCTAAACAGTGCCCTTTGTAAGAAGCCCCTAGTGTCCAGGTACGTGCATTGTTCTGGCGTGGCCACATGCCAAGACGTCAGCATCCTTCTCAATTGTACTGAGAATCCGAGGGATGTGCATCAACAAGAGACAGTAAAAAAGGTTGATGCATGGTCTTAATCTAAAAAGAATCCTTTGAACGGGTCCCTGCTGCATGTCTGCGCCTGTGTCTCTGTTGTGCGTATCCTGGACGGGTGTAGCATGATGTTCATCTGTAAAAGAGAGGAACTTGAGGTGAAAAGTTGTCGTGCAAAAAGGTAGGTTTAAAGAAACTATGTACAGTTCAAGATGAGTAAAAATTGCCACTTGTATGCACGCGTTGAGCCCCTTGTATTTGTAATAGGGGTGTGGTCATCAAACCTGTATGAATTACATATAGCAGCGCCGGACTCGTCTAACTGTGTCCGTGGTCTTGACACCCTATCGAGTGCTTTAGTTGGTGAGGCCGTTTTAGTGTGCGGCTGCCAAGGCAGCCGCACT
The DNA here is from genome assembly GCF_002162155.2 of Triticum dicoccoides. Taxonomy (NCBI): domain Eukaryota; kingdom Viridiplantae; phylum Streptophyta; class Magnoliopsida; order Poales; family Poaceae; genus Triticum; species Triticum dicoccoides. The sequence continues at coordinate 503,977,195 of NC_041390.1, read as the reverse complement.
CTTTTCAGCACGCAGGGATCGCTCAATATCTCCCTTTATTGTAATGATGTCGCGTGGACCGGGCATTTTAAGCGTGAGGGAAGCGTAACGCGGTATTGCGTTAAAGCGAGCAAAAGCTTCGCGTCCAAGTAGGGCTTGATAGCCACTTTGGAACGGAGCAATGTGGAAGGTTAAATTTTCACTACGGAAGTTGTCAGGGAAGCCGAATATAACCTCTAGTAGCAGGGAGCCCGTGCAATGAGCCCCTGGGCCTGGCGTTACTCCTCTAAAGGTAGTATTGCTGTGGCAAATTGTCGTTGGGTCTATCCCCATTTTGCGGACTGTGTCCTGATATATCAGGTTTAAGCTGCTGCCGCCGTCCATCAGGACTCGTGTGAAGTGGTATCCGTCAATTATTGGATCTAATACCAAAGCAGCCCATCCTGCGATCCAGATACTTGCTGAGTAATCCTGATGGTCGAAGGTGATCGATTGAGACGGCCAGTGGTAGAACTCCGCGGTGATAGGCCCTTGGGCATGTTTTGCTGGGAGTGCCGCTTTGCTTCTCCCCTTTATCACGTGTAACACATTTACTGTTTTGACTTCTGGTGGAAATTTCTTCTGTTCCCCAGTGTTTTGCTTGCCAGGCTCATCCTCGTCTTCGCTTGGTGTATCCTGCCCCTTATGTTCGGCGTTGAGCTTGCCGGACTGCTTGAAGACCCAGCATTCTCTATGGGTATGATTTGCAGGTTTATCTGGGGTGCTATGGATCTGACATATTTGGTCCAGGATTTTGTTTAAGCTGGATAGTTCATCTCTGGTGCCTTTGGGGGCGGCTTTTGCTGACCTGGCCGAGAGCTTCTGAATCCGGCGTTTACCGCCGTGCTCTTCGTGCTGTCTTCTTTATTCTGGCGCTTATTATTTGTACTGCGTTGTGATTTTCCGTTTCCATCTCTGACTTCGGATGTACTTGGGTCGCTGGTGCTGCATCTAGCTAGCCAGCTGTCCTCGCCCGCACAAAAGCGGGTCATGAGGCTTGTTAATGCTGCCATTGTTCTCGGCTTTTCTTGGCCGAGGTGTCTGGCAAGCCATTTGTCTCGGACGCTGTGCTTAAAGGCTGCCAAAGCTTCGGTGTCCGGACAGTCGACTATTTGGTTCTTTTTAGTAAGAAACTTATTCCAAAGCTTTCGGGCTGACTCTTCGGGCTGTTGAGTTATATGACTCAAACGGTCCGCATCCGGAGGTTGGACATAAGTTTTTTGAAAATTCGCCCAAAAAGCGTCTTCGAGCGCTTCCCAGCTTCCAATGGAGCTTTCGGGGAGGCTTTTAAGCCAGTGCCGGGCTAGCCCTTTGAGCTTGAGGGGTAAGTACTTGATGGCGTCGAGATCATCTCCTCGAGCCTTATGGATATGGAGGATATAATCCTCAATCCAGACCCCAGGGTCTGTTGTTCCATCGTATGCCTCTATGTTTACGGGTTTGAATCCCTCTGGAAATTCATGGTCCAGCACCTCATCGGTGAAACATAGGGGGTGTGCGGCACCCCTGTATCTGGGTGTACCGTGTTGTTCGGATGTTTGTTGTGTTGCATCATATGCTAGAGCGCGCTTGCGGGGTCCATAAATGGATCTGGTTGCGCCGTCCTTTTGATGCGAGCCCTCACGTGGATCGCGTATGGGCTTATGTGCGGCATTGTTCACCGCTTTATGTTGGCCGTGAGGTCGTCTATCCGGCCGGATGGCCATTTTAATTTTTGGTTGCGGGGGATCTAAGGCCTCCTCATCGAATTCAGGTAGCAACTTCCGTTTCGGGTAGCTCTTGGAGTGGCGATTATCACCGTACTTCGCCACTGTGATGAGTACTTTACTCCATCTGATTCTGAGTGTGTCTTGCGCAGCCTTGAGCCTTTGCTTCTGCTTTTTTAGATTCCTCGCGGTGGTAACAAGCCTTTGATGGGCATTCTGTTGCTCCGGGTGTGTGTCCGGTGTGATGTCATCCGGATTATTATCTTTGACAGAGTCGGATTGTTCCGTTTGATTCTCCGTGTTGCCGTGGTCCGGTGATTGTTCACCCTTCTCTAACGTTGGGTCTATATGATCGTTGCTTCTGCCGAGGCGGGATTTGGGGCGACGCTTACGTTGCCGCTTTGACTGCTTCTCGAGGGGACAACCCTTCGTTGCATTCTTCCGTTCCTTGTCGTCATTTTCTTTTGGTGTATCCACCATGTATACGTCATGTGATGAAGTTGGCATCTGGTGCCCTATGGGCAGTGGTTCCTCTTCGTCTCCTGCATCGTCGTCCATACCATCGATGTCTTTGGAGTCGAAGTCGAGCATGTCGGTTAAGTCGTCGACGGTGGCTACTAAGTGGGTGGTGGGTGGGCGACAAATTTCTTCGTCATCCGTATCCCAATCCTACCGTACATAGTTCGGCCAGGATCCTCCTGACAAGGAGAGAGACCTTAATGAGTTCAATATGTCGCCAAAGGGAGAGTGCTAAAAAATATCCGCGGAGGTAAACTCCATGATCGGCGCCCAATTGGATTCGCTAGGAACGGGCACAAGCGGTTCAGAGTCCGTGGCCAGAGAAGGATCCGGCAGTTTGACAACATGGCTCTCATGAAGGGTAAGGTCGATATTCGGCTCGATTGCCGCTGAGGATAAGGCCTCCATGGCGGGGTCCATCCACCCGTCCATGGACGGCGCAACTGGCTCCGAATTGAGGGTCGGAACGGCTGCCGGTGCGATCTCCCGAACACTGTCCGATGGTAGAGCTAAATCGTACTCATCGTGACCGTGTGATGCACAAGGCGGAGGCTTGAATCCGTCGAAGATCAAGTCTCCACGGATATCGTCTATGTAGTTTAAGTTTCCAAACCTGACTCGGTGGCCAGGGGCGTAACTTTCGATCTGCTCCAGATGGCCATGCGAATTGGCCCGCAGTGCGAAGCCGCCGAACACAATGATCTGTCCGGGGAGAAAAGTCTCACCCTGGACTACATCGCTATCGATGATCGTAGGAGCCATCAAGCCTAACGGCGATGACACAGAGGAACTCTCAATGAAAGCACCAATGTCGGTGTCAAAACCGGTGGATCTCGGGTAGGGGGTCCCGAACTGTGCGTCTAAGGCGGATGGTAACAGGAGGCAGGGAACACGATGTTTTACCCAGGTTCGGGCCCTCTTGATGGAGGTAAAACCCTACGTCCTACTTGATTTATTCTTGATGATATGAGTATTACAAGAGTTGATCTACCACGAGATCGGAGAGGCTAAACCCTAGAAGCTAGCCTATGGTATGATTGTATGTTGTCCTACAGACTAAAACCCTCCGGTTTATATAGACACCGGAGGGGGCTAGGGTTACACAAGGTCGGTTACAAAGGAGGAGATATTCATATCCATATTGCCTAGCTTGCCTTCCACGCCAAGTAGAGTCCCATCCGGACACGAGACGAAGTCTTCAATCCTGTATCTTCATTGTCCAATAGTCCGGCCAAAGGATATAGTCCGGCTGTCCGGAGACCCCTAATCCCGGACTCCCTCAACACCCCTATCACTAATATACAGTACCAGGGGTAGGCTCTTTCTTCAACTGCAAGGGTCCGATCCGAATTAGGGTAAAACTTTGCCTCGTATTACCATCCAGCCTAACAGCTAGGGATATCCTACCGAATGATATGATGAAATCATATCTGCCAACTACTAAGAGAGAGGTGTGTCGGGGGGGAGGGGGGCAATGTGTGCGAGAGAGGCCTAAAGATAATGTGCGTGCGGGAGACACGTAGGCACATATATGTGCATATAGAGGGCAAGTAGAGACCGTGCATGTGTATATATGCATGTGAGAGAAATAGTGTTTTCCAACTGAGATTAGTGAAAAGAGTGCTACATAGTAGTCAGAAAGAGAGAGAGAGAGAGAGAGAGAGAGAGAGAGAGAAACAGAGAGAGCATGTGCGTGAGACACCCCGATACCCTGAGAGAGATTGTGAGCATGTGTGAAAGAGAAATGCCGATGCATATAAAGTGTGTGCACTTATGCGTTAGATAGAGAGATATATAACATGTTTGTGAGAACGGGGCGAGGCATAGTGCATCTACGTGTAAAAGGCGGTTCTACGCATTAAATTAAAATATAAATGGCATTATTATTTTTGGATGAGATCATGAATTTTGCAAATTGCGTATGGACGAAAATCGGTCTATCAGACACCCATACTCTATTGAATTCTAGCATGTGCATGTGTTTATTTCATATTATCGATCCATAGAGTGAGAGCGGTTTGAAATACAGGCAATGGATGCTTTTGCAATTCATATATAAACATTAATTAGTGCACTCTATGTTGTTAGTGTGAAGCACTTTATACATTTGTCACTTGCATGGATACATTCCAAATTGCTAGCTACGAAATAGAATACATGCCGAATTCAACATAAAGGGGGTTTCGAAGATTCGAATTCATAGGAAGTGCATTCATCTATTTGAACCCGAGATAATGGCATTTGTAAATCAGATGTAAAAGGGGGCATCAGTCTTTGTTGTGAGTTCGAACATGCTATATATATTCATATGCATATCTAACTTTTTTTTGCAACCAAGGAGATTATATCTGGAACCATGCATGAACTGAGGTAAGTTGCACATTTTTTAATATATACTCGTGTACAATGTATATTCAAATGTACCCCCTCCATTCCAAAATAATCGTAGCTTTAGGAATTTCAAGAGTAAAGATTTGTGAAGTTTGACAAATCCTAAAAGTTCAATTCAAGAGAACCGAAAACGTTAATGCTTATGCTCCCAAATATTGAACGAAGCACCAAATAGGCCTCTGGTCACCCGAAACCGCGCGAAACTAATGTTTTGGTGGTAGGAAATTACTGTCCTGACTCTGGCCCGTGTAGCCTATCATCCCTATGTCTAAAGGTCTAAACCGGGGTAGGTTTGTAACTTCACCAAGACGCCAGTCTCAACCGCCTTCGAGAAGCATTCATACGCCGTGGGCGCCTACCCATGTGCTCGGTCAAAATCTATCCCGCCCACATTTGGGACACCTGCCATGACTGTCCTACCCCCAACCCACAATATGTCCGAAATTTTAGATGGGGGCAAAGTTTGCAACTTTCCCCAAATTTCAAACAAGCGCGTCTCAAACCGAAACATTGTTCCCCCTTAGTTCCCCGCCTCCCTCCGTTTCCCCATTCATACTCCATGGGCGCGAAAACGCCCTCTCCACCAGCCGCGAAACCCCAGCCTCCTCCGTACTCCACCCCATAGTGGCCAATCCACCGCCGCCCTCCTCCATCACGCCGGAGCCGGTACCCCGACGTCGTTGTCCAACGCAATCGCAACTGCAACGCCCTCAAGGACTTAGCAGCTGAAGCCGAGGCAAAGCTGCCTCCACGACGCTGACACCGACATGCGCCGTACCATAACCACTCCGACCATGCTGTCCTGCGCCTCACTGTTGCGGCTCCACTGTCGCAACTGTCCACCGCACCAGAGTTGTTCCTGCTACACCGTCGTTCGCCACCTCGGATCTGCTTCCCCGCCGCCGACAGACGGCCACCGCACCACACTCAACAACTTGGCCATGGGTTCGTCCAAGGCTGCACCGTCCTCCACAACTTCTAGTTTCCAGCGAACAACAAGAAGATCGTCGGAAAAACAGAAGGAGGACACAGCACTGCCAGCAGAAAGAGGTACACCTCTTCCCTTATTCGTGCAAATCTTATGTCTCCGCTCACACTGTATTCATCCCACGAAAGAAACTAGTTGAGCGCTTCTTACTGCATCTTCTTCGTGATACTAAATGCATAAGGTTTCCTCCCTTTTACTATTTCACCTATGCTAGAGGTCAGTAGCCCGCCTGGATTTCAATTTAGGGTCAGTCGAACCGCAATTAAAAGAAGCAGCACCTGCTTAGGCACACGGAGCACCTAGTCTGCCTGTTCCCCGGGGAAGCGGCACATCGGTGTCTATCATAGGGGTGTGGGGCGCAAGAGCTGCTTGCGCCCGATCTGGAGGTTAGCAGGGCTTGAATG
>NC_041390.1:503713995-503970754 GCF_002162155.2 Triticum dicoccoides | reverse complement strand
GGTGCGGTGAGGTCGAGGGGACGGCGCAGGTAGGGGAGGAATACTGGGCCGATGGTCACTGGCGTTTCAAGGAAGATCGTCAACACTGACTGGCTGGAGGGATATGAAGGCGATCTAACCGTTCTTTGTACATCAGACGGTGCAGAAAAAATGGACTGACTTATTTGCTTTCAGTCGACTATTATTTTCATAGAATCCTGTAGTAATTTAGTGTGCCACGCATGTTGTAGAGCTATCATATGTCTCCCGTCATTTATTTCTCACCGACCTGCTATCTGCTACCTTTACACTGTACTAGTTGTGCACACACTTCACCCATACTCACACTATTGTTTTTTTATGCATGGGTATTTCATACTCTGAGGCAGTGTTGATGAATGCAGAAAAGAAAAGACACAAGTCGCTCCAGTGTAATTCGAAGATAAGCACTAAGCGTTTCAGCACTCTAATGGGTGCAGTGTCAGCAGTTGGAGACAGTAAACGTAGCTCTGCAGTTGATGATCTCAATTGCCACACACAACCATCCCAGGTGCTTGCTTTAACTTCGCGCTGTCAAATGTGGTTGCATGTTGCATATGGTGTTTAGCTTGTATTGCTTCCAATTTGGTTAAATTGCATCTGCTTACTTTACACATTATACCTTTGATAATGACATGCCTTCCTATTTTTGATACATACTACATATGTCTATTAACCATGTTCGTACATCAAACTAATGCTCTTTTTTATCCCTCGCCAATCACTTATGATGAGACAGTCACCCGAGTGGGTTACTGTGAGACGCCCTACTCATTTAAAGAGTGCAGTGTCATCCTCCCCACATGATTCTCAAGAAACAGCAAGGCTAAATGAAGATACTCAACGTAGCTCTCTAGTTGATCACTGCAATTCCCCCACACCACCATCGCAGGTGCTTGCTCTTACTTGGCAGTGTGATATGTGGTTGCATGTTGCATATGGTGTCTACCTTGTAATGTTTCTAATTAGGGTAAATTGCATCTGCTTATTTAACACATTATACCTGTGAATATGACATGCCTTCCTGTTTTTGGTACATACTACGTCTTTCTATTAACCATGTTCTTACATCAAACTACTTTTCTTGTGTATCCCTCATCAATGATCTACACATTATACATGTGAATATGACACACCTTCCTATTTTTGGTACATACTACATCTGCCTATCACACCATGTTCTTACATCAAACTACTGTTCTTGTGTATCCTGCGTCTATCGCTTATGATGAGACAGTCATGCGCGTGGGTTAATATGAGACGTAATACTCTTATAAAGAATGCAATTTCATCCTCTCCACATGATTCTCAAGAAACAGCAAGCCTAAATGAAGATATTGAACGTAGCTCTGTACCTGAAGACCGCACTTCCCCTACACCACCATCACAGGTGCTTGCTCTAACTTCACAGTGTGATATGTGGTTGCATGTTGCATACGGTGTCTAGCTTGTAATGCTTCTAATTAGGGTAAATTGCATCTGCTTAGTTTACACACTATACCTGTGAATATGACATGCCTTCCTATTTTTGGTACACACTACATCTATGTGTTAACCCTATTCTTACATGAAACTACCTCTCTTCTGTATCCTGCATCAATCACTTATGATGAGTCACCTTTATTCGTTGCATATTGCATATTATTTCTAGCATGTTGCCATGTATTGCTTCTAATTTGGTCAAATACATTTGTTAGGTCACCCTTTTAATTTGGCAGAGTGATATTGGTTTCATCTTTCATATGGTTTCTAGCTTGCATCGATTCTAACAAGTTCAAGCACCTTGTGCTTAGTTTACACTTTATACATCATACATGTCAATATGTCACGCCATCCTGTTTTTCATACATATTCCATCCTCCTATCATGCGGCTGCCTTACATGAAAGTAGTGTTCGTCAGTATCATGCATCAATGAGTTCTGAAGAGCAAAATTTATTCCTTTTTTCTTGTGGGTTTGACTTGACAAGGCAAAATCAAGAAATAGGAAGGAAAAGAGTAAGGAAGGTGATGATGGTGGTCCTCTGCAGCAACGTAAATGGAGCATCTGTACTGATTCTCCTTGTAGTGATAGTGCATTACAAGGTCCAGGTCTCTGCTCCCCTACTCCACCATCCAAGGTGCTTGCTCTAACTTGGCAGTGTGATATCTGGTCGCATGTTGCATATGGTGTCTAGCTCGTATTGCTCCTAATTAGTGTAAACTGCATCTGCTTAGCTTACACATGATACATGTGAATATGACACGCTTTCCTATTTTTGGTACATACTATATCTGTCTATCACACCATGTTCTTACATGAAACTACTCTTCTTGTGTATCCTGCATCAGTCACTTATGATGGGACACCTTTAAGTTGGCAGTGTGATATTGGTTTGCGTCTTGAATATGATTTCTAGCATGTATTGCTTCTAGTTTGATGAATGCCACCTATGACGAGACAGTTTTAAATTGGCAGAGTGATATTGATTGCACCTTCCATATGGTGTGTTGCAGTGTTTCTAATTTGTTGAAGTTCCTTCCGCTTAGTTACCACATCATAGGTGTGAATATGTCAAGCCGTCCATTTTTTCGTACATATTCCATCCTTGCATCATGACTTTGCCTTTCATCAGAGTAGTGTTCGTCAGTATCATGCATGAATGAGTTCTGAAGAGCGAATGATATTCCTTTTTCTTGTCGGTATGACCTCACAATGCAAAATCAATAAAGCTGAAGGAAATTGGCAAGGCATTGGATGATGGTGGTCCTTCCGAGCAACTGAAACGGAGGTTCTCTACAGATTCTACTCCGCCATCCTCCCAACAAGATTCGCAAGACAACGCAAGGCTGGACAGTCAACGTAGCTGTGTAGATGATGAGCACATCTCCCCTACTCCACCATCACAGGTGCTTGCTCTAACTTGGCACTATTATATGTGGTTGCATGTTGCATATGATGTCTAGCTTGTATTGCTTCTAATTTTGTTGAATTGCATCTGCTTACTTTACACATAATGCCTGTGAATATGACATGTGTTCCTGTTTCTACATCAGACTACTATTCTTGCATATCCCGCATCAGTCACTTATGATAAGGCACCTTTAAGTCGCCACTGTGATACTGGTTGTGTCTTGCATATGATTTCTAGCATGTACTGCTTCTAATTTGTTGAAATGCCATACAGTTTGAACTTGGCAGAGTGATATTGGTTGCATCTTTCATATGGTGTCTAGCTTGCAGTGCTTCTAATTTGTTGAAATGTCTTATGCCTAGTTACCACATCATAGGCGTGAATATGTCACACCATCCTGTTTTTCATACATATTCCATCCTCGCATCATGTGTTTGCCTTTCATCCGAGTAGTGTTCGTCAGTATCATCCATGAATGAGTTCTAAAGAGCGAATTTTATTCCTTTTTCTTATCGGTTTGACTTCACAATGCAAAATCATTACAGCTGAAGGAAATTAGTCCGGCAGTGGATGATGGTGGTCCTTCGGAGCAACTCAAACAGGGGGTCTCTACAGATTCTACTCCGCCATCCTCCCAACAAGATTCGCAAGACAACACAAGGCTGGACAGTCAACGTAGCTGTGTAGATGATGAGCACATCTCCCCTACTCCACCATCATAGGTGCTTGCTCTAACTTGACACAATTATATGTGGTTGCATGTTGCGTATGATGTCTAGCTTGTATTGCTTCTAACTTGAATTGCATCTGCTTACTTTACACATAATGCCTGTGAATATGACACGTGTTCATGTTTCTAGAACATACGTGTACATGATGAGCGGATCTCCCCTACTCCACCATCACAGGTGCTTGCTCTTACTTGGAACTGTTATACGTGGTTGCGTTTTCCGTATGATGTCTAGTTTGTATTGTTTCTGATTATGTTGAATTGCATCTGCGTAGCTTACAACTTATACCTGCAATGATCACTTACCCATAAGACACATTTAACTTGGGACTGTGATGTAGGTTGCATCTTGCATTGTCTTCTAGCTTGTACTGCTTCTAATTTCTTGGAATGGCACTTACGACGAGACACTTTTTACCTGATAGAGTGATATTGGTTGCATGTTCATATGGTGCCTAGCTTTCATTTCTTCTAATTTTGTTGAAATGCCTTCCGCTTACTGTTTTTTCATACATATTCCATCCTCCTATCATACGTGTGAATATGAAACGCTGTCTTTTTTTGTATATATTCCATCCTCCCATCCTGCACTTGCCTTACATCAAAGTAGTGTTCATCTGTATCATGCATCAACCAGTTATGCAGAGCTAATTTTATTCATCTTCTTGTGGTTTTGACTTCATAAGGCAATATTAGAAAATAGGAAGGAAAAGAGTAAGTTAGGGGATGTTGGTGGTCCTCCGCACCGACGCAAACAGGGACTCTCTAGATTTGCCACTGCTACTGCTACTGAAGTTAAAGTCCCAAGTCTACATGATGAGTTCATCTCCCGTACTCCACCATCGCAGGTGCTTGCTCTAAGTTGACAGTGTGATAACTGGTTTCATGTTGCATATGTTGTTTAGCCTGTATTTCTTCTATTTTGATTAAATTGCACCTGCTAAGTTTATACGTTATACATGTGCATATGACATGGCTTTCTGTGTCTAGAATACACTGCATCTATCTATCATACCATGTTCTTACATCAAAATACTGCTATTGTGTATCCCGCATTAGTCACTCATGTTGGACACTTTTAACATAACAGTTTGATAGTGGTTGCATCTTGCATTGATTTCTACGTTGTATTGCTTCTAATTTTTTGAATTGCCACTTATGACAAGACACTTTTAACTTGGCAGAGTAATATTGGTTGCATCTTTCATATGGTGTCTAGCTTGCATTACTTCTATTTTCTTGGAAATCCTTCTGCTTAGTTTGCACATCATAGCTGTGAATATGTCATGTCATCCTGTTTTTCTTACATATTCCATCCTCATACGGTTGTCTTACATCAAAGTATTGCTTGTCTGTATCATGCATCAATGAGTTCTGAAGAGTGATTTTATTCTTTTGTCTTGTGGGTACCGCTTGACATGGCAAAGTCAAAAAAGAGCAAGGAAAATAATATAGTAGGGAGTGCTGTTACTCGTCGGGTGAAATGGAAAAGGTTCTGCCGTCGAGATTCTGTAGTGACCAGACCTCAAACAGTCTGATCTCTGTGCTCCGGTGTCATCCCTGGATCAGTAATGCTGACACCACACAGTACTCGGAGGATTTATAACAGAGTAGCAATCACACACTTATTACATCGAGTGTCTCAAAAGAGAACTTATTACAATAAGTATGGCTTAAGGCCATCTAATAACGATAACAGCGGAAGGCTTGGAAGATAAGTGAGTCCATCAACTCCAACGGCATCACTGAGTATAGGACCACGACCTAAAAACTCCTTAATCGTCATCTGAAAAGTCTGCAACATTAACGTTGCAGCCCGAAAACGGGTCAGCACATGGAATATGCTGGCAATGTAACACATAGAGAGTAATGGAATGAAACAGCTATACTATATGCATATTGGGCCGGTGGAAGCTCTATGGTTACAGTTTTGCGTAAAGCCAATTTTTCCCTACTTCAAAGGAATAAAATTTAATTACTATCATGGTGGTTGTTAAACATTGAGAATGGTTGACAGCATTCTCAATCCCAATTAAGCATCATCATTAAACATAACCCAACAAAATTAATTTAGAGTAACATGTTGAGATGCACATGAAAATCGAAGTACTAGATACTCAAGATGTCCATAACCGGGGACACGGCTAACCATGATTAGTTTATTACACTCTGCAGAGGTTTGCGCACTTTTCCCCACAAGACTCGATCGCCTCCGTTTGGTTTCTCGCACTACATGGTGTTTGAGAAGACGGATGACCGAGACATAGTCTTTCAGAAGCGCTAGCACCTTACGATGGGTAGACTGTACCACCTACATCCCCTACATCTGCTCGTCTACCACTGTAAGAGTTCGCACGACTTAGTCAACTATGCTAGAGCCCATAATAGCTTGTGGCTGCACACGAAAGTTTCTAGTATGAATAGTCTCATGATCCCTTTGAGCCTGGGTGGCTGTCCAAAAGAAAATAGGCAAGTCCTGGAATACCCAGGTGCCTCAATCCACCCAGATGTGTGTTTAAGTTGCCACCTTAGATAAACCATTAATTAACAATCTCACATCTATCATGGATTTCACTCACCCAATCCACGTCTACTAGCATAGCATGGCTTAATAAGCAAACATAGGAGTAACTCCCAAAGGTTTGAAAATAAACAGGTAATATGTACTACCTCATCTACTTACCATCCAACAATTTAATTAGATCCTAATCATGCAATGTGTGAGGATTGATCTAATGCAATAATACTGGGTAGTAGAAAAGTATGATCAAAGTGTTACTTGCCTTGCTGATGATCCGCGAAACCTAACGATTCGAAGTAACAGGCGGCGCACTCCGGGTATTCTATCGCAGACAAACAAACAAGCATACAATAAGTACTCATCTAATGCACATGTAAAACTCAAATAAGAGATCTAACCAGAAGGTTCAACTTAAGAACTCCGGTTGGCAAAAAGAATCAAATCGAACGAAGCAACGAAAGTCAAACAGCGAAAGAAAACAATTTCGTTCTAGTAATCTGGATCTAGGGAAAATTTTACAGTAGCAAAATCTTGTTTAAGTTGGTTAAACGGGTAGAGGGTTTCGAGACGAATCCCTAGGCGCTTGAATCGCCTGATTCTGATAAACGAGCGAAAAGTTAAACTAAAACGAAAATCAGATCAGGAATCACGATCAGGAAAATCGCGGATTTAATCCGAGAAAAAGAAAAACGACGAACGCCAATTTTTTTTCTTTTTTTTTCTTTTTTTCGACACGGAAAATGAGGCGTGACGAACCTCGGCGGCGAGATCCGGCAGCGGCGGGGGTGGACGTCGCCGGCGGTGGCGGCTTAGGGCGCTTTAGGGTTTCCCCCCGGGGCCGGGCCTCGGCTTATAAAGGCCTCCCGGGTCGGTGTCCAGGTCGGACACGGCCCGTTAAGTCGGTTCGTTTTTTTAATTTATTCCGCTCGAAAAAAAATACTAAACGGACTCCAAAAATTCCGAAATAAATTTTCACGGGCTTCTGAAATCAAGCCGCACAAGGTGAACATTTATTTGGGCCCTAAATGCAATTTTGAAAAACACACTTTTTTCCTAAATTCAAATAAAACACCGGAAAACTCCGAAATAAAATCTTATTTGATTTTATTATTAAATCCTCAATATTTATTTATTTTGGGAAAGTCATTTTATTCCCTCTCTCATATTTTTGTAATAGAAATAATTGATAATAAAATAAATAAAATCAAATGATCCTATTCTCAAAATTTGAGAAAACTCAAATATGAAAATAACGAAATCCCCAACTCTCTCTGTGGGTCATTGAGTTGCGTAGAATTTCTAGCATCAACCAAAATGCAAAATAAAATATGATATGCATGATGCTCTAATGTATAACATTCCAAATTGAAAATTTGGGATGTTACAAACCTACCCCCCTTAAGATGAATCTCGCCCTCGAGATTCGGGTTGGCTAGAAAATAGGTGAGGGTGGTCTTTGAGCAAATCTTCCTCTCGCTCCCAGGTGGCTTCATCCTTCGTGTGGTGGCTCCACTAAACTTTGCAAAACTTGATAACCTTGCTGCGAGTAACTCGGTTGCCAAACTCGAGAATCTTGACTGGTTTCTCCTCGTAGGTCAAATCGTTATCCAACTGAATAGTTTCCAAAGGCACTTTATCTCTCAATGGTATGTCAGCCATCTCCACGTGACACTTCTTCAACTGGGAAACGTGGAACACATCATGAACTCCTGACAATCCTTCAGGCAATTCCAACTTGTAGGACACTTCTCCCATACGCTCCAAAACTCGATATGGTCCTACAAACTTCCCTTTAATTCCAAAACGCTTTGTTCCTCGAAGTGGAGATACTCGAAGATAAGCTCTATCTCCGACTTCGTAAACTGTCTCCTTACGTTTAGAATCTGCATAACTTTTCTGTCTGGACTGGGCTACCTTGAGCCTATCACGAATCAACTTCACCTTCTGTTCAGACTCTTTAATCAAGTCAGGTCCAAACAACTGGCGGTCTCCAACTTCGTCCCATGACAACGGTGTCCTGCACCTCCTTCCGTACAAGGCTTCGAAAGGGGCCATCTTTAAACTGGTTTGGTAACTGTTGTTGTAAGAGAACTCTGCATATGGAAAATTATCGTCCCAACTAGATCCATAATCTAGCGCACAAGCTCTCAGCATATCCTCCAAAATCTGATTGACTCTCTTGGTCTGTCCATTTGTCTGTGGATGAAAAGCTATACTAAATTCTAACCTGATTCCCAAAGTTTCGTGCAACTGCTTCCAAAATTTTAAGGTAAACTAGGTTCCTCTATCTGATACGATACTCCTCGGAACTCCATGCAGACATACGATTCTGGTCATGTATATCTTTGCCAACTTAGCACTGGTGTAAGTGGTCTTTACTGGGATGAAATGAGCTACTTTCGTCAATCGATCGACTACAACCCAAATCGAGTCATAGCCTGAACGAGTCCTAGGCAATCCCGTGATAAAATCCATGCCTAACTTATCCCACTTCCATTCGGGTATCGGCAATGGTTGTAACAATCCTGCTGGCTTCTGATGCTCTGCCTTTACTCTCTGACATACATCACAAACTGCTACATACTCCGCAATATCCTTCTTCATTCCGGTCCACCAGAAAATATCCTTTAAATCCAAATACATCTTGGTATTTCCTGGGTGAATTGAATATGGTGAATCGTGTGCCTCTTGCAAAATCAACTTCCTGATCTCCGGGTCATTGGGCACGTAAACGCGGTCTTCAAACCATAGGGTGTCATGCTCATCCTCACGAAATCCTTTAGCTTTTCCTTTGCTCAGTTTCTCCTTTATAGCGGCAATCTCTTTGTCAGCTTTCTGAGCTTCTCTGATTCTATCCATCAAAGTTGACTGAATCTCCAATGCTGCTACATAGCCTCTCGGAACTATTTCCAAACATAGTTCACGAAGATTTTCTGCTAACTCCTTGGGTATTTCTCCCGTCATTAACGTATTGACATGGCTCTTGCGGCTTAATGCGTCTGCTACTACATTAGCCTTTCCAGGATGATAATGCAATTTCATATCATAATCCTTGATAAGTTCCAACCATCTCCTTGTCTGAGATGTAACTCCTTCTGGGTAAAAATGTACTTCAAACTCTTATGATCCGTGTACACCTCACAATGATTTCCAATGAGAAAATGTCTCCATGTCTTCAATGCATGCACTATGGCTGTCAACTCCAAATCATGCATGGCATAATTCAACTCATGAGGCTTCAGTTGTCTTGAGGCATATGAAACAACTCTCCCTTCCTGCATAAGCACTGCTCCAAGTCCTCGACATGAAGCGTCGCAATACACCTCATAATCCTTGGTCTGGTCTGGCAAAATCAACACTGGTGAGGTAACCAAACGTTTCTTCAACTCCTGGAAACTAGCCTCACACTCCTCTGTCCATATGAACTTGGTATCCTTCTTCAACAACTCAGTCATAGGCTTCGCAATCTTTGAGAAATTCTCAATAAATCTCCGGTGGTATCCTGCGAGTCCAAGAAAACTCCGGATCTCTTCAACTGTTGTTGGGGCTTCTGACTTGGTCACGGTTTCAACTTTCGCGGGATCTACTGCTATACCTTCTCTAGATATAACATGTCCGAGGAATCCTACTTCCTTCAACCAAAACTCACATTTGCTGAACTTGGCATAGAATAGATGTTCTCTGAGCTTTCCAAGTACCAACGCAAATGCTCCTTATGCTCCTCTTCATTTTTTGAATCAACCAGGATATCATCAATGAACACTACGACGAACTTATCCAAAAACTCCATATACACTTTGTTCGTCATGTTCATAAAATAGGCAGGTGCGTTAGTCAGACCAAATGACATAAGGGTATACTCGTACAACCCATACCTGGTGGTAAAAGCTGTCTTAGGAATATCCTGTTCTCGAATCTTCAACTAGTGGTATCCTGATCGCAGATCGATCTTGGAAAATACCTTAGCTCCTTGCAATCGATCAAACAGATCGTTGATCATTGGTAGTGGGTACTTGTTCTTGATCGTTACTTCATTCAATCCTCGATAATCAACAACCATCCTTAACGATCCATCCTTCTTCTCCACTAGAAGTACTGGCGATCCCCAAGGCGAAGAGCTTGGGCGGATATATCCTTATCCAGTAACTCCTTAATCTGCTTCTTAATTTCCACCAAATCCTTTGCTGGCATCCTATATGGTCTCTTTGATATTGGTCCTGTGCCTGGCAATATCTCAATCAAAAACTCAATATCTCTATCCGGTGGCATGCCTGGCAACTCCTCTGGAAATACATCAGGGAAATCCCTTACCACTGGTACTTCCTCCTGCACAACTCCTGTTAAGCAATTTACTTGAGTCCTCTTTGGCTCATGCCGGGATATATACTTGATCCTTCTCCCTTCTGGTGTGGTAAGCAAAATTGACTTACTAGCACATTCAATATTCCCTTCATACTTTGATAACCAATCCATGCCTAATATCACATCCAATCCTTGAGATTCCATTACTATTAGGTCTGAGGGAAAAACATAGTTACCAATCCTTAATGGTAACCGATCACACCATAGACTAGCCACATACTCTGCTCCGGGCGAGGTTACTAACATGGGTGACCTAAGGGCTTGGGTTGATAGGTTATACTTATCCACAAATCCCCTTGAGATGTATGAATGCGATGCGCCAGTATCAAAAAGAATGAGTGCAGTAAATGACTTAATCAAAAACTTGCCTATTACTGCATCGGGCTGAGCTTCAACCTCCTCCACGCTAACGTGGTTCTACTGTCCCCTGTTGAAAGGGTTTGGCTTCTTCCCAGAACTTCCGTTGCCATTTCCATTTTGTAATTCAGGACATTCATTGGCATAATGTCCGGTCTTTGAACACTTAAAACAAGTGACTTGGCTTAGGTCCTTCTTGGCTGGGGTTGATGGGTTGGTGCGGTTCTGGCCGTTGCTTCCTCCATTGCCATTTCCATTCTTGGTGCCATTGTGATTGTGCGAGCTACCTCCTCCATGGGTATGCTGAAAATGTCCTCCCGGTCTAGAGGTAAAACGTGGCTTCTGCTGAGCTCCTGAATTGTACTTTCCTTGTCCATACTTTCTCTTGCGGTTCTCAATTTGCTGTTGCTTCCCTTCAATCATAAGAGCATGATCTACCAACTCCTGGTAGTTGTTGAAGGTTGCTACCATCAACTGCATGCTCAACTCATCATTCAGTCCTTCCAGAAACTTCTCCTGCTTAGCTCCATCCGTAGCGACGTCATCTGGGGCATAACGTGCTAGCTTACTAAATTCCTCCACATACTGGCCAACTGTCCTTCCTCCTTGGCGCAAGTTACGAAACTCATGCTTCTTCATGGCCATAGCTCCTGCTGAAACATGGGTAGTGCGAAAAGCCTGCTGAAACTGGTCCCATGTGACAGTGTCGACTGGGAAAGTGGTTGTGAAATTCTCCCATCATGATGTTGCGGGTCCTTCTAGCTGATGTGCGGCAAACTTCACCTTCTCCGCATCTGTGCATCCTGCTGTGGTCAACTCCCTAGCTATCTTGCAGAGCCAATCATCTGCTACTATCGGCTCGGTGCTACTAGAAAACACCGGCGGATTCAGCCTAAGAAAACGGGCTAAGTGGTCAACAGGTGGTGGTGGTGGGTTGTTGTTGTTGTTGTTCCCCTGATTCTGATTCTGGACTAGCAACTGCATCAATGTGTTCTGCTGCTGGATCAACTGGGTGAGCCCCGGTGGAAAGGCAAATCCGGGGTCACGTCTCAGAGGCATCTGAGGGTTTAGAAAAGATGAGATATAAGAATAGAGGGGGTCTAAAGAGAAAACACTACCCATATGCACATGAGGCAAAACAAACAATTCACTTCAATCAATCAAACAAGGGCATACAATCGATCTATCTATCGCAAAAGTGCTCGGACTACTATATTTACATGGTGGACTACTACTACTGATGAGGTGGTCTACTAGAAATATTCTACGGTCGTTGACTCCATGATATCTGCTCCAGCTTCATCAACATAGTCATCATCGCTACTATCTGCTTCCGAGTCGGTGCCGTCGATGATGATATAGTCTTCCGGGCTAATTTCCTGGGGTTATTCGTCTTCATCTACTGGCGTAGGGTCTCCCATAAATATTCCAATCTTCTTGATCAGGTCGTCATTCTTCTCCACCAATACTTCAATTTCCTCTTCATAATCTTCACATGTAGCCTTGAGTTCTTCCTCCAGTTCCTTGATTCTAGTCTTAGCCTTCTTCAGATCTATCATGTCGGCGCACATCTGGTTCTCCTGTCGTCGAATATGCTGGTTTAACTCCTGGATAAAAGCTGCGATTGATCTATCCTTTCGGGTGCTGATCATCTCCCAGTGCTCATCACGGCGCCCACAAAACTGGTAGATAGTGTCCTTGAGATCCTTGCGGTAGACTTCTCCAATGCGTCCCATGGCGATGTGAGCTGCCATGCTCTTTCCTAGACTCCAAGTTGGTGCATCAAAAGAAAACTCTATGGGCTCAGTGACTGGCATGAACGTCCTTCCTGGAACTTGAACTTGAATCATCCAGCGCTCTTTTTTAGGTAAAGTGGCGTTGTAGGTTCCTGTGAAGCTTGGTACTCCTATGTTCAGGTATCTAGTGACTTCCTTCAAGTGTCGTCCAAAGGGTGTATCTTCATCCGGTTGCGTGAACTTGTTCCTTGCATCCGCCATCCTAAAGAATAGAAAAGATGAGAGGTCAGAAGAGAAGAGAGTGAATAGTGATCTAGGCCTTTAGCTTAGTGGTCGTGTCCTACAGTCAGCGTGTGCTCTAATACCATCTCTGTAGCGACCAGACCTCAAACAGTCTGATCTCTGTGCTCCGTTGTCATCCCTGGATCAGTAATGCTGACACCACACAGTACTCGGAGGATTTATAACAGAGTAGCAATCACACACTTATTACATCGAGTGTCTCAAAAGAGAACTTATTACAATAAGTATGGCTTAAGGCCATCTAATAATGATAATAGCGGAAGGCTTGGAAGATAAGTGAGTCCATCAACTCCAACGGCATCACTGAGTATAGGACCGCGACCTAAAAACTCCTTAATCGTTGTCTGAAAAGTCTGCAACGTTAACGTTGCAGCCCAAAAACAGGTCAGCACATGGAATATGTTGGCAATGTAACACATATAGAGTAATGGAATGAAATAGCTATACTATATGCATATTTGGCCGATGGAAGCTCTATGGTTACAGTTTTGCGTAAAGCCAATTTTTCCCTACTTCAAAGGAATAAAATTTAATTACTATCATGGTGGTTGTTAAACATTGAGAATGGTTGACAGCATTCTCAATCCCAATTAGGCATCATCATTAAACATAACCCAACAAAATTAATTTAGAGTAACATGTTGAGATGCACATGAAAATCGAAGTACTAGATACTCAAGATGTCCATAACCGGGGACACGGCTAACCATGATTAGTTTATTACACTCTGCAGAGGTTTGCGCACTTTTCCCCACAAGACTCGATCGCCTCCGTTTGGTTTCTCACACTACATGGTGTTTGAGAAGACGGATGACCGAGACATAGTCTTTCAGAAGCGCTAGCACCTAACGATGGGTAGACTGTACCACCTACATCCCCTATATCTGCTCGTCTACCACTGTAAGAGTTCGCACGACTTAGTCAACTATGCTAGAGCCCATAATAGCTTGTGGCTGCACACGAAAGTTTCTAGTATGAATAGTCTCATGATCCCTTCGAGCCTGGGTGGCGGTCCAAAAGAAAACAGGCAAGTCCTGGAATACCCAGGTGCCTCAATCCACCCAGATGTGTGTTTAAGTTGCCACCTTAGATAAACCATTAATTAACAATCTCACATCTGTCATGGATTTCACTCACCCAATCCACGTCTACTAGCATAGCATGGCTTAATAAGCAAACGTAGAAGTAACTCCCAAAGGTTTGAAAATAAACAGGTAATATGTACTACCTCATCTACTTCCCATCCAACAATTTAATTAGATCCTAATCATGCAATGTGTGAGGATTGATCTAATGCAATAAAACTGGGTAGTAGAAAAGGTATGATCAAAGTGTTACTTGCCTTGCTGATGATCCGCGAAACCTAACGATTCAAAGTAACAGGCGGCGCACTCCGGGTATTCTATCGCAGACAAACAAACAAGCATACAATAAGTACTCATCTAATGCACATGTAAAACTCAAATAAGAGATCTAACCAGAAGGTTCAACTTAAGAACTCCGGTTGGCAAAAAGAATCAAATCGAGCGAAGCAACGAAAGTCAAACGACGAAAGAAAACAACTTCGTTCTAGTAATCTGGATCTAGGGAAAATTTTACAGTAGCAAAATCTTGTTTAAGTTGGTTAAACGGGTAGAGGGTTTTGAGACGAATCCCTAGGCGCTTGAATCGCCTGATTCCGATAAACGAGCGAAAAGTTAAACTAAAACGAAAATCAGATCAGGAATCGTGATCAGGAAAATCGCGGATTTAATCCGAGAAAAAGAAAAACGACGAACGCCGAATTTTTTCTCTTTTTTTTCGGCACGGAAAACGAGGCGCGACGAACCTCGGCGGCGAGATCCGGCGGCGGCGGTGGCTTCTTAGGGCGGCGGCGGCTTAGGGCGCTTTAGGGTTTCCCCCCAGGGCCGGGCCTCGGCTTATAAAGGCCTCCCGGGTCGGTGTCTAGGTCGGACACGGTCCGTTAAGTCGGTTCGTTTTTTTAATTTATTCTGCTTGGAAAAAAATAAAAATAAATACTAAATGGACTCCAAAAATTCCGAAATAAATTTTCTAGGGCTTCTAAAATCAAGCCGCACAAGGTGAACATTTATTTGGGCCCTAAATGCAATTTTGAAAAACAAACTTTTTTCCTAAATTCAAATAAAACACCGAAAAACTCTGAAATAAAATCTTATTTGATTTTATTATGAAATCCTCAATATTTCTTTATTTTGGGAAAGTCATTTTATTCCCTCTCTCATATTTTTGTAATAGAAATAATTGTTGATAAAATAAATAAAATCAAATGATCCTATTCTCAAAATTTGAGAAAACTCAAGTATGAAAATAACGAAATCCCCAACTCTCTCCGTGGGTCGTTAAGTTGCATAGAATTTCTAGGATCAACCAAAATGCAAAATAAAATATGATATGCATGATGCTCTAATGTATAACATTCCAAATTGAAAATTTGGGATGTTACAGATTCTGCTGGTACTTATAGTGCAGTAGAAGGTCCAAGTCCATCGGCTAAATCTACAAACACAGTATCACCTGCTCCACCAGCTGCAGCATCCGCTTCAACTATACTAGCATCTCAGCCAGTTACTCATTCGTTTGCTCCGAAACTGGCCAGTTCCCAAGCTGCCTTCACACCTAACACTACTTCCGAAGCACTGCTGACACAATATGACTTGGCAAGATCAGATGAACCTCATGAGCATCAACACCAAGACAGTACCTGACCGAGTCAAGTTGCAGTGGCATGCTCCTTTATATGTACTCTCACAGTTTGATGTACACTAACACTTTCCATATTCGTTGTTGAACTAGCACCACGGCGCAAGCGGAAACAGACATCAGGGATAATGCTTGACAGATTAACAAAATCTAAAGGAGGAAGAATGGAGATCCATTTTGAGGCAGGTTTGAAAAGGCCACGTGATGCTACAGAGTCAGCCAAGTTAGTATCAGAGGCAGCAGTTGCCGTTAGGTGTCATGCACATATCCTCCCAATGTGGATCCAGTACAGGAATGGGAAAGACAATACCCAGTTTAACACCTTCCTTGACCATTTATCCGTAAGTAATGTTATTCATCGCAATTAGTAATATTATCTTGCTCTATCCCATACTTTCTAACTTCCTCCTAATAAGAGTCACATTCTTTTTTCAACAGATGAGGTTCAAGTTGGATCCGAAAGATGATGCAACTAAACAAGCATGCACTCATGTTTTTCAGTCTGCTCTGCGACAGTATCGGCACCACCTTAGAAAATCTCACTTTGAAGGCAAGGCTAACAATGAAATCGCCCAAACATCTCCAGTGGAATATATTACAGATGAAGACTGGACAACCCTCGTTAAACATTGGTCTGATCCAAAGTATCAGGTAGGCTATGTCTATTTGATCAGACCACATATTGAACTTGTATTTATGTATGTGCCTTACAAGTGTATCTTCTTCTAGGCTAACTGTTTGAAGAACAAAACCAACCGTTTTAAAATGAAATTCCAACAGACAACAGGATCTCGTAGCTATATTGCACACTGCGAGGCTCTTGTAAATAGCTGCCGCTTCCTTCTTTTTTTTTGTTCCGTATTATCGTATCTATATTGACTTGTTCCAAATACAGAGGAAAGCTCGTGTGGACCAAAAAGAACCTGAACCGAATGTAGTGAAAATCTTCAAGGATTGCCACACCAGAAAGATGAAGGGCATGAGCACACCAGTTCAAGCCGTTGTTGTAAGTCCTTACTCCTCCTGCCTTGAACTGATTGGTACTGTAATGTGTTCATTTAACTACTTGGTTTGCAGCCAATGTCAGTTACTCTGTTCACTTTTATTCATAGTTGTCTTAACATATCATTTCACCTTACATGGTTTAAAAGAGATGAAGGACATTCTTTTGGTCTTGATCTGTAATCCAGTTGTTATGTTCACGTGTGCACACAATGATAAAATAGCATGTTTGTTTTATATATGTTTGCCCATGATATGAATGATGTCATACTATGTTCATCCTACTTTAAACCATGTCTCTTTATCCTTATATGTCAATGAATGTGAGGAAATAGACAATATAGTAGGCATGCTACATGGACATATGTTCCGAAAGTGATTTTATTATATAGTTGGCACTACAATACATGCTAATGTATTACAGTAGTTCACCAAAATAAGTTATGTATAAATGTTTAACCTACTTTGTTTGTTTTTGTCTCATTAGTAACTTATCTGGTACACTAATCTACAAGTTCAAACTTTCAGGAAGCTATGGAACAAATGATTGAACAGCCACAACCACCTGAAGGTGACGAGGCTACTATAGGCACAATGTCACCTCTTGCTGCAGTGCGTCAGTATCTCTCCACTAACAGTGCAAAAAGCACCTTCCTGCATAATTCTGGGTTGGTTGTCAAGGTAACCTCGTCCAAATCGCCTACTGAACAAAATCTTCCTACTAGACAGAGTGATATATCTGTGCTCCAAACACAAGTCCAATCCCTAATGGACGTTGTTTAGGAAAAAAGAATAGTGGTTGAGAAATGTCGTCAAGATATGAATGGTTTTGAAACCAGACTATCAGACATTCGCTTCGTTGTTCAAGAGCAATGGCGGAAAAAAGGTGGAAATCATGCTGCTCCATCAGATTCTACAGCCTGAAACATTAGCACTCAGGTCAAATGATCTGTGCTTCTATACATCTGATGGTGCTTTTATCTGGAAGGACTATAAACTTTATGCCAACAGGACTTTTGTTGTATGGTTGGAATTTATTTTGTTGTGATACAACATTTATGATGCTACCTCAGGCTGCAGTAATTACGATGCTATTTTTGTATAGTGTAGGTTTATCTTAGTAATGTATTCGGCCAAAAGCTTCGTAGGAGCCCAACATGCCAACATTCGTCGGGCCCATTCCAATTGTGCTAAAAACGATTACGGGCCGAAATTGGCATGTAGCCCACTAAAAATATCCGGGCCTAAATCAGCATAAGCTTTCATATTTTTCTGGTAGGCCTGTGCCCATAGTGGGCCTTTAACAGGCCTAAACATAATTTGGGCCCTCAGTAAAAATAGGCCGTTTACAGGTGTAAATATCTCGAGCCCATAAAAAACATGGGCCTTTAATAGACCGAAAGTGAGATTGGGCCCTGATTGTGCCAAATAACCCACTGGACTTAGCAGGTCGAAATGGTGCCCCATTTACGATGCGGATCTTTGACAGGCCGAAATTCGGACGGGCCGTAAATGCGCCGACCTAATACACGGGCCTTTAACAGGACGGAACTTCGGTCGGGCTAGATTAACGTCATTTTTATATGGGCCGTTAATGGGCCCGATATGACATTGGGCCACATATGGCCCATGGTTTACGTCTGGCGTTAACAGGCCAAAAATGACAACAGGCCGAAAGTGGCCCAAAGCTATAGTGGGCCTCTAACATGTCGAATGTCAAACATGGCCGAATATGACCCAAATCCTTCACGGTCGTTTATGGGACGAAAATTTTGATGGCCTGTAAATGGGCCCAAATGAAGCCGGACCTTTAACAGGCCGGAAATACACTGGGGCGTAATTCGGCCCAATTACGTAGCGGACTGTTAACGGGCCAGAAGTGACCATGGGCCGCGTTGATGACAAGTTTAGGACAGGCCGTTGACGGGCCGATTTGACAGAGAATGTTGGGCCTTTAGCTGGGCCGGCCCATTATGGTCTGCACAATCTTGTGGGCCTTTAGCTGGGCTGGCCCATTGTGGTCCGCAAAATCTTGTGGGCCTTTAGCTGGGCCGGCCCATTATGGTCTGCAAAATCGTGTGGGCCTTTAGCTAGGCCGGCCCATTATGGTCCGCTAAATTTTGTGGGCCTTCAGTTGGGCCGGCCCATTTTGGTCCAGTAAATCTTATGGGCCTACAGTTGGGCCGGCCCATTTAAACTTTGTGGGCCACTTTTGGGTTGGTCCACGTGTCAACATATCATAGGCCCATCTTGACCGTTGGATGAGTGACACCTGTGCCAACACGGAGCTGACGCGTGGATCCGTCAGCCAATGGGAATTTTACACGTGGAAAATCGGCATGGGTCGTGGCTGTTAATGGGTTATCGGATCCAAAATCCGACCGATAGCTTAACGGCATTCCGTTACGGTGGATGCCATGTGTCGGTCACCCTTGACGAAAGCACTTCTGTGACGCGCGATTTATCGTCATGGAAGTGGACACTTCCGTGATGATAATTTTGGCAATGTCATGGAACACTTCTACGACAACACAGGTATGACTATCTTGATTCTGTCATAAATTTGGCATGGATGTACATGCATGACAGAAAATGCAACCTACTGTGACAAACACGTATCATCACGGAAGTGTATTTTTTGTAGTGAAAGAAGGAAAGGCTTACAGCAGCTATTGGGGTAGCGGAGGTGCGCCGCGTCTTTCTGATGCGACCAGGTCGATGCAGCGGCCGACGGTGAGGCAAGGGTGAAGTTCGTCGACGACGGCGATGTTCATGCGCAGGGACGTCGTGAGGAGGAAGAAGAGATGAAGAGGTTGCGGAGGAAACAAAAAAAGGGGTCTCAGCCCTATTTATAAGGCGAAGAGATAAGCGACAGGCGCGAGAATCGAGGAGCTCAAAATGGATCTTTAATAAAGTTGTCGCCCCGATGGTTGGATGCTCATTAATAAAGGTCATCTTCGGCTTCAACGAATAGGTGATATCATGGCGGTTTATTGCGGATCTGAAGAATGATGTCACGACGGTTTACAAGATCCATGTGAAAGTGCCAGGGCAAGAATTGTTCTAAGTGTTGAAAGATTGACATGAACAAGTTCAAATTAATCCGGGTCCTAATGTTGGGGATATTACTACTGGACGTAAACCGGCCAGGAGTAGTCGGGTTAACTCTATGAAGATTAGAAGCCCATGAAGACGTGAGGATGGTGGCGCTTTACGAAGGCCCAAGGCCCAAAGGCGGGTTAAGGCCTGTAGATGTAAACCGACTTTCTCATGTAACATGCATTGTAAGATAGGGAGGATAGAGACTGAGTTGGACACGTTAACGATCCGGCCTCGAGACTCTGTAAACAGACCGGCGTCAATCTGTGTATATAAAGGGACGACCCGACGGCGGTTTAGGGACAAGACAACACACAACAACTCGAGAGCCAGGTAAAGCGGATTCGCTCCCTGATCATCGAAACCCCTGCAATTCCATCACAACTAGACATAGGCTTTTACCTTCATCGAAGGGGCCGAACTAGTATAAAACTCTCGTGTCCCTTGTCCGGTTTAACCCCTTTAAGCTAACCCGTAGCGATGGCTCCACGACTAAGTCCTTTCACGAGGACATCTACCATGACAAAACCACGACAATACCCACTTTTACTTTATATTATTTAGATTAAATAAAGAAAAAATAGTATTTTCTGTCAATTTTCGGAATTATCAGTGAAATAATAAATGTCCCGAAAATAAAAGTTCTCCAAATGCCCTGAAAATTTAGTGTGATTTTTTCTATAATATTTTAGAATTTCTGGCCTTAATAACACACCAGGGGCCTCGCCAGCTGGCCACAAGGGTGGAGGGCGCACCCCTGTCCTTGTGGGCCCCACGTGCCCCCTCCACTTACTCTAGCACCCATCCTCTCCTACTTCCTCTAGAAAAAATCACTCCATAGCTCAAACTTGTGTTCTTGCTCATTTCCCTGCCATTTTCGATCTTCTTGCTCAAAGCTCTATTCACAAAACTGCTTTGGGGATTGTTCTTCGGTATGTGACTCCTCCAATGGTCCAATTAGTTTTTGTTCTAGTGCTTTATTCATTGCAAATTTTTGCTGGTGTGGTGACCTTGTTCTTGAGCTTGCATGTCAAATTTTATGGTCCAAAGTAGTATTGATGCATGATATAGCCTCTAGGCATTTCTAGGAGTAGTTGTTATCAATTTTGTTGAGTTTGGTTCACTTTTATTTTGAGTTACTAAAAATTTCAGAATTTTTCAGAGGAAAAAATGATGAGGAGATTGTTGAGAGGCTCCTTGAGCCGGGGTTCGAAGGAAAAAGAAAACGAGGAGAAAGAGAAGCCCAAGTATAATCTTCCTCGTGTCGCGGAGATTCGACCGTGTGAATGGCCATGTGATGCATTCTTACAAGCGACCGGAATTTATGATGATTTCTATCATTTGGCCAAGAATGCATGCATTACCGACTTCCTCCTCGACCAGTGTGATCAGTATCTCCTACTCACTAATACTTTCGTGCAAAATTTTCATTTTCATGCTAGGAAATCCCCACCCATGGTAGACTTTCACTTATATGACGAGTACAAGGAAATGACGCTCTATGATTTTCGTGAGGTTTGTAAATTACCTTATGAGGGTAACGTCGAAGAACCATGATACGTCTCCAACATATATATAATTTTTGATTGTTCCATGCTATTATATTATCTGTTTTGGATGTCAATGGATTGACAACCCCTTTATCGCGTTGGTTGCGAGGTTCTTATTTATTTGTGTAGGTACGAGGGACTTGCGTGTGTCCTCCTACTGGATTGATACCTTGGTTCTAAAAAATTGAGGGAAATACTTACGCTACTTTGCTGCATCACTCTTTCCTCTTCAAGGGAAGACCAACACAGTGCTCAAGAGGTGGCAAGAAGGATTTCTGGCACCGTTGCTGGGGAGTCTACGCACAAGTCAAGACATACCAAGTACCCATCATAAACTCTGATCCCTCGCATTACATTATTTGCCATTTGCCTCTCATTTTCCTCTCCCCCACTTCACCCTTGCAGTTTTATTCGCCCTCTTTTTTCCGTTCCCTTTCTCTTCTCCAGTTCACCTCTTTTTGCTTGTTTCTTGTTTGCTTGTGTGTTGGATTGTTTGCCGCGATGGCCTTACCAAAAAGTTTTGATCCTCACCTTAGAAGGTTGGAAGAAATTGAAAACAACGTTAGAAGTTTTATGTCCTTGTAGTTTGAGCATAATGATTTCTTCAGAAACGAGCTTAAAGAACAAAAACGTTTTATAGGGTACATGAATAAAGAGCTCGATGATATGTCTAAAGAATTTTATGGTTTAAAATCTCAGTTCGCTCATCTTGAAAACTTAATAGCCCAAATTTCGGATAAACAGGCCACTTTAGTTAATAAGATGGCCGCTAAACTGGAAGAACTTGATGGTAATAATGATGAAGATATAAAAGTTATTGATGTGTCCCCTATTAAATATTTGTTTTGCAATATGAATATTGATAATGATGGGACTGGAGATGAGTCAACTTTAGTTAGAAGGCATCCCAATGATTCAGAGTTTTTAGATCTTGATGCAAAAATTGATAAAAGTGGGATTGGAGAGGTCAAAACTTTACATAGAAATGAACTCACTATCTTGGATTTCAAGGAATTTAATTATGATAATTGCTCTTTGATAGATTGTATATCCTTGTTGCAATCCGTTATAAATTCTCCGCGTGCTTATAGTCAAAATAAAGCTTTTACTAAAAATATCGTTGATGCTTTAATGCAATTTTATGAAGAAAAGCTTGAATTGGAAGTTTCTATCCCAAGAAAACTTTATGATGAGTGGGAACCTACTACTAAAATTAAAATTAACGATCATGAATGCTTTGCTTTATGTGATTTGGGTGCTAGTGTTTCCACGATTCCTAAAACTTTGTGTGATTTGCTAGGTTTCCGTGAATTTGATGATTGTCCCTTCAACTTGCATCTTGCGGATTCCACCATTAAGAAACCTATGGGAAGAATTAATGATGTTCTTATTGTTGCAAATAGGAATTATGTGCCCGTAGATTTCATTGTTCTTGATATTGATTGCAATCCTTCATGTCCTATTATTCTTGGTAGACCTTTCCTTAGAACAATTGGTGCAATTATTGATATGAAAGAAGGGAATATTAGATTACAATTTACATTAAGAAAAGGCATGGAAAACTATCCTAGAAAGAAAATTAAATTACCTTATGAATCCATATGAGAGCTACATATGGATTGCATACCAAAGATGACAATACCTAGATCTATCCTTGCTTTTATGCCTAGCTAGGGGCGTTAAACGATAGCGCTTGTTGGGAGGCAACCCAATTTTATTTTTGTTCCTTACTTTTTGGTTCTGTTTAGTAATAAATAATTCATCTAGCTTCTGTTTATATGTGTTTTTATGCTTTTAATTAGTGTTTGTGCCAAATAGAACCTTTGGGAAGACTTGGGGAAAGTCTTTGCGATCTTGCTGTAAAAAACAGAAACTTTAGCGCTCAAGAGATTTGCTGCCATTTTTAACTGCAGAGTGCTATATAGTTAATTATTTTTTAACATTATTAATATATAAATTCCTCACGTCCAGAAATTTATTTTAGAATTTTTTGGGTTCCAGAAGTTTTCGAAACCTACAGATTACTACAGACTGTTCTGTTTTTGACAGATTCTGTTTTTCGTGTGTTGATTGCTTATTTTGATGAATCTATGGCGAGTAATAGAGTTTATGAACCATAGAAAAGTTGGAATACATTAGGTTTAACACCAATATAAATAAAGAATAAGTTCATTACAGTACCTTGAAGTGGTGGTTTGTTTTCTTTTACTAACGGAGCTCACGCGATTTTCTTTTAAGTTTTGTGTTGTGAAGTTTTCATGTTTTGGGTAAAGATTTGATGGATTATGGAACAAGGAGAGGAAAGAGCCTAAGCTTGGGGATGCCCAAGGCACCCCAAGGTAAAATCCAAGGACAACCTAAAGCCTAAGCTTGGGGATGCCCCGGAAGGCATCCCCTCTTTTGTCTTCGTCCATCGGTAACTTTACTTGGAGCTATATTTTTATTCACCACATGATATGTGTTTTGCTTGGAGCGTCTTGTATGCTTTGAGTCTTTGCCTTTTAGTTTACCACAATCATCCTTTCTGTACACACCTTTTGGGAGAGACACACATGATTCGGAATTTATTAGAATACTCTATGTACTTCACTTATACCTATTGAGCTAGATAATTTTGCTCTAGTGCTTCGCTTATATCTTTTAGAGCACGGTGGTGGTTTTATTTTATAGAAATTATTGATCTCTCATGCTTCACTTATATTATTTTGAGAGTCCCTTAGAATAGCATGGTAATTTGCTTTGGTTATGAATTTAGTCCTAATATGATATGCATCCAAGATCGGTATAATAAAAACTTTCATAAAAAGTGCATTGAGTACTAGGAGAAGTTTGATACTTGATAATTGTTTTGAGATATAAAGGTGGTAATATTAGAGTGTGCTAGTTGAGTAGTTGTGAATTTGAGAAATACTTGTGTTGAAGTTTGCAAGTCCCGTATCATGCACATATGGTGACCGTTGTGTAACAAATTTGAAACATGAGGTGCTATTTGATTGTCTTCCTTATGAGTGGAGGTCGGGGACGAGCGATGGTCTTTTCCTACCAATCTATCCCCCTAGGAGCATGCGCCTAATGCTTGGTTTTTGATGACTTGTAGATTTTTGCAATACGCATGTGAGTTCTTTATGACTAATGTTGAGTCCATGGATTATATGCACTCTCACCCTTCCATCATTGCTAGCCTCTTCGGTACCGTGCATTGCCCTTTCTCACCTTGAGAGTTGGTGCAAACTTCGCCGGTGCATCCAAACCCCGTGATATGGTATGCTCTGTCACACATAAACCTCCTTATATCTTCCTCAAAACAGCCACCAAACCTACCTATTATGGCATTTCCATAGCCATTCCGAGATATATTGCCATGCAACTTTACACCATTCCATTTATCATGACACACATCATCATTGTCATATTGCCTTGCATGATCATGTAGTTGACATCGTATTTGTGGCAAAGCCACCATTCATAATTTTTCATCCATGTCACTCTTGATTCATTGCCCTTCCCGGTACACCGCCGGAGGCATTCATATAGAGTCATACTTTGTTCTAGTATCGAGTTGTAATCATTGAGTTGTAAATAAATAGAAGTGTGATGATCATCATTAATAGAGCATTGTCCCAAATAAAAAAGAGAAAGGCCAAAAAAAGGAAGGCCCAAAAAAAAGGGGCAATGCTACTATCCTTTTTCCACACTTGTGCTTCAATGTAGCACCATGATCTTTATGATAGAGAGTCTCTTGTTTGGTCACTTTCATATACTAGTGGGAATTTTTCATTATAGAACTTGGCTTGTATATTCCAACAATGGGCTTCCTCAAATGCCCTAGGTCTTCGTGAGCAAGCAAACCACACCCTAGTGATATGGAAGCTTTTATTCATGAAGTTACCATAGGGGAAAGGAGAAGGCTGTCGGAGGCAAGAGTGGCTAGTTTACATTTTTCCTGTTCTGCGTATTACTCATTATTTGCTGGGAGATGTTTAATTAGTCGTGGGGAGAGTGGAGGTCTTAGTGATCCAGACCTTGCCATTTTGCGCCATGCTTTACTTCGTGATAGAACGTTCAGTTTAGGCGCTATGGTTGCTAAACGGTTGAGCATAAACCGTACAAAGGGTCCTATTTTCGGAGGTATGTTCGCTTCTCGCCTGGCTAAACACTTTGAGATACCCATTAGGCACTATGAGAAAGAAGAGAAACTGCTACCCACTTTATATTTAGATTATGACAACATGGTAGCACATAATTTTATTCGCCATGATGAGGAAAATAGACTCATTTACAACTTGATATTTAGCGAAGATTCTTGCCAGATTATTACCTTGCCTGCACCTATTTTGTTTGATATTCATTCAGGCAGGTACTTCGTTTTGCCTGCGGACATTTATGCATACTGGGAGGGGACACAATCCCCACTTCCTGAGCCAGAGCCATCACCCGATCCATACCAGGAGTCTATTTGTCAGTGGGATCCACAAGAGCTCGCTAACCAGTGGAACCCCCTGATGGTGTCCTGGACTAGGGGGTACTCGACACGTTGCCTCCCGACCAACTGGATCGGGCCGAGGACCCCCATGGCGGTTCATTATTGGGCCAGTTCGGACAGCTCATGCCGCATACAAGGAAGATTCCACAAGACTTGGCGCCCTAGACAAGAACTCCTCCTAACCCTAGGCCTATGGTGCATATATAAACCGAGGCCAGGCTAGTCAATGGACAATCTAATATTCATTACTACAATCTCGTGGTAGACACATGTACTCTGTACTACACCCCATATGAATACAATCAAAAGCAGGATGTAGGGTTTTACCTCCATCAAGAGGGCCCGAACCTGGGTAAAATCCCGTGTCCATGTTACCATTGCTCCAAGACGCCTAGCTTAGGACCCCTACTACTAGATACGCCGTATATTGAACCGACACCCCCAGGATCCTCCTCATTACACCGGAGAGGGCTACTTTGATCCATGGGCGTAGACCAACTTAGGCCAAAAGCCTAAGCATGGGGGAGTGCGTATTTCTCACCGACATTATATTCATGTTCACACTCTCATTTCAGTTGTCGATGTTCATACTCTTTCATTGTATTATCCATTTTAGTTTATTTCATTTTTCTGCTTTCTTATTATGTGTTTGAAAAACCTTAAGAAAAAACAAAAAAAATTAGTTGAAGTTTATTTCCTCCCTTTTCATGCTTAGTCGTAGTATTAAAAGAAAACCCAAAAAGATTTCTCGTTCTTCTTTTGCTTGTTGGGAGCTTTCCCGTGTAAGTAGTTTTTCTCGTTCTTGTTTTACTTCCTTTAGAAAAAAACAAAAACTCCAAAAATATTTCAGTGTGTTTCTTTGAATTCTTTTCTTTTATTTGGGGGTCGAGAGGAAAAGACCACGATGAAAATGTTGAGTGGCTCTCATATGAATTATTGTTGATCTAACAAAAGAGCCCATATTACCACTACTAGGGAAAAGCCTAGCAGCAGTGCAGGTTTTAGGCCTATCAGCAGCGCGGGCACCCGCGCTACCAATAAGGTGCTACAGCTAATAGTTAGTAGTAGCGTGGGTTAAACCCGCGCTACTACTAATGAAATAGCAGTAGCGTGGGTTAACAACCAACGCTACTAGTATCATTTATACTAGTAGCGCTCAGTTTCCTCCCCACGCCACTACTAACTTATTAGAAATTAGAAAAAATAAACCAGCACACATTATTACACCAGCATTAGAACACATCCAGTAAGAGCATACATAATTGACATGGGTCCTATTTCATGGTTAACTGGACACCAAAGCCAATAAATGAGCCAAAACCCCATCATTATGCATTGGTACTCACGATTGACCACTTCAAAGAACATGCAAGTATGTATGTCATTAACAATTGCAAACATAAGTTTCTTTGTATCTACTATCACACAGTTCCTCATTCTACCTGTTCTCACTCCAATAATAAGAAAAATGAAAAGGAAAAATAGAGATAATCTGCCGCAATTGCACTTCGGTGTCATGGATTCCGTCTGCCGCTTCAACATCTCATTATCCTGCAGCAATGGAAATTTTCCCAAAATTACCTTTTGCAACAACATAAAATTGCATTGAGATTTCAGAATTAAACATAGGCATATCTCATAGTTTAAAACAAAGGCACTCAACGGAAAAGTGCATAAATTGAGAGAAAACCTTTGGCTAGAATAGCAACACAGCACAGGAGCTACGTTCGGTGGCGGAGCTCACTAATCGGTGGACAAGGTCGAACTACCAAGTACGTAGTAGCACGACACAGGAGCACCTATGTTAATGCTTCCCACACAGTTGATTTAACTCTTACTAGTTCTTACTAAATTTACCAAGTAATAACTATAATAATAAACCTGTCCAGACCTCTTTTTTGGACTTAGGACTCCACATACTGCAGCCTATATGCTGTAAGCAGTTTGCGTCACTACTAAAATAGAACTGAGGTAGAGAGTTTGGTGATGATCATATTAAGTTTAACCAACATTTCACAATTCACATTAGCAAAGATTAAACAAAATCATATGACAGCCCTATCAATTCCTGCTTAACACTTGGAACAAAAAGCATCAAGATAGAACTCAGGAATCAGTAAGTTAGTAAGTTTACCATCGATCATATTCGAAACATATCATACGCATCTTACATATTACAATGAAAGGCTGCATTATGCAGATCAACGGCCTAGGTGGATAACGATCTAGGACATATGATTGAGCACTAGGAGCAAACACGCTGTAATTTTGAAGAACAGAGCAGTGTTCAAGTCCCCAACAGACCAGAATCCCAGACAGGAATAGCGTTGTTCTTTCTTAAAATTACCATACACGGGGAAACAATGACAAGACTGGTTTGTTTTTAAAAAAAGGAAGAGGATGATTAAGTGGTTTTACTTCAGATCAACAACATGTCAAACAAATCACTCTACCAAGGGTACAACTATGAGGTAGGTTGCACCAAACTCTCAACGGAGAGAGGAATAAAAAACGAGAGAGAGAGAGAGAGAGAGAGAGAGAAAGAGGACCTTCTATCGTGTGGGAAGTAGCAGGGTCGGAGCAACCACTCGCCTCGTCGTCCTCCTATCACAGTAGCAGATTTCTGCTTGACAAGCAGATAGGAGCACAAAACGCACGCATCAGGTGGCGTCAAGCACATGACTGCATGTATAACAAAAGGAAATGCAACTCTCTTCATTTTTCAGTTTCTAAACTAAATACAAAATGATTGTGAAATCTTAGGCATAACCAAAGGAAAGCAGATTCGCAAAATCACTTGAACTTGCTTATACTACACATACAAAGTCCATTTTTTTACTGTTAATATTGATGTTATAACATGTTCAGTTACAAAGATGCAAACTGCACTAGAGTGATTTCAAATCTTGCCACCAGCATGAGTCGAGTTGAGTTGCTAACTAACGAAAGACAAGCACAATGCATATACAATGTAAATTTTGTAAATACAGGTGGCCAACGTAATTTATTCAGTTTGAAACTTGAGGTGTTGCAAAGTATTGTGCTTCATTTGTTCAAGAATACAGGTAAGTTGGATGGCAAGACCTCTCCTCTTCTCCTCTCTGAAAAAATAATTACTTGCTGTGGTGCAGCAAGCAATCGGAGGAAGGAGACGGACAGAGGGTAAGGGGGAGAAGAGAAATGCTTACCTTTCCCCATTTTGGAGGAGAACCATTGAATATGTATGAGCATTCAGGGGCCGACCAATTTGGTGAACGCAGCCCCTATCACCACACCAGCTCCAAGTGCAACTGATGCCCAGCGGGTTGTTGGGCTACCTGTATAAAATAACACAAGTCACAAACATGCATTAGACCATAGATTTAGTGACAGTTACTTCACGAAGTGTAAATTTGAGTTCTTCTCAAAGTGTTTCTTTTGGCATATGCCAACTCTGAATAATTAACAAGTAAATAAGATTATAAAATTTGAGAACATTCAAGAAAAATGCATGAATAATTGCTAGGAAAACTAATAATTATGGATTATTGGGTGGAAAACAGACAATTCACATAGCCAAATAACTTTTTTAATAGTTCCCTTACCAACATCAGATACACAGTAACAAGTTGCATTGCTTACTTTATAGAACTTGTGAAATCAAACTCATTCTGGATACAAATAAAAGGACTCCAAGTTATTCAACAGAATAGGATACAGGGAAATAGTTTGAGATTAGCTAATAACAAGCATCACATAGACATCAATGGACAAGCCCCTAAAGTTCAAGAATGAAACCGACTTAGGACTCCACATACTGCAGCCTATATGGTGTAAGCAGTTTGCCTAGCAATTATTCATGCATTTTTCTTGAATACCACAATCCCAATCAGACAAAGCGTTGTTCATCTAATTAGTTAGTACATGTAGATGTTTAGTTTATTTTTACTATTTTTTAGTAAGTGTTCAATAGAATTAGTAAGAAAATTAATAGAACTAGTTGAACTAGTTTATTTTTAGTAAGAATTTTTTGAATTTATAGAACTAGTTTATTTTTAGTAAGAAAATTAATAGAACTAGTTGAACTAGTTTATTTTTAGTAAGAACTAGTTTATTTTTATTTATAGTAAGTGTTTAGTTGAATTAATAGAACTAGTTTATTTTTAGTAAGAAAATTTAGGTATATGAGATTTGATGATATAATTAGACTTAGTAGAACATGTCACATTTGTTGTTATTTTTTAGCTAAAGCAATTATTCCCGCATCGACATCGATGATGCCTATCCCGCATCCTCGTCGTCGACTCGGCGGAGGACACCTATTTGATCAGAGGGGCCATGTCCGGGACTGGGCTCTGCTGGGCTGGTACTGGGACGTGCTACCTTCTGGGAGGTGCAGCTTGGTGAGGACCCGAACCTTCTTTGGTGGTGGGTCACGTGGGCCAGTGATGGTGCGGAGGCTTGAGGCCCCCGCAAAGGTGGTACGTCACCGTGTCAGCGAGGAGGACGAGCACGTCCGTCGTTACATGGTTGCATTGGAGGGCGGGTTCTCCAATACCTGGCAGGTTCTCCAGGGATCTCACTGGAGCTATGATCCTGTGATGGTTCCTTCTCTTTGGGTGTCCACTGCCCGCTCCGATACCCATTGTTCTCTAGGGTTTTAGCTGTATTAGTGATGTTATATGTATGATACTATTCGAGATGTATTAGTGATAATATTTGATGATGTACGGACGCAAGAGATGATGTAGTTTTTCTTATTCAATGCATGCTAATTTGAATACTTATTTATTTTATAATTTGGTTTTGCTTATTGAATGCTCAAATTGGACCACACTATGCAAGGCGTATGCATTTGATTAGTTGATAGCTTATAGGGTTTTTGTTTTTGCAGAAATCAAGGAGCCCCTCCATCATCCCCACCGTCATCCTCGTCACCGACCCCTCCGACCTTGAGGTGAGACCAGCCAAATCTACATGTCAATATGAGTCCTATAAGATATTTTGAATTGTTTTTGTTCATATTTTCAACCACTGAAATGCAATGACCATCAAGTTTGAATGCTCATATGATGTAGATAAAAACATGTATATCTTGTGTTGCTCAAATAGGATATGTGCTTGCCTAAGTGGCCGGTCATGTTTGCAGGTTACACCTCCGAGTGGCCTATGTTTTGCCGGAGTGTTGATTAATTTCTGTTCCGGCAAATTTCAGGCGCTCGATATGTCCTTTTTTAGCAAATTTCATGCCCATTTTTTCCGTGAATTTTGGCATGACTTGTAGCCCCCAGGCCCAAGGCGCGCTCGAACTTGGCTTCGAGGCGAAGCCAAGGGGCAAGTGCAGAGCACCGCGGGCCCCATTAGCCCGCTGCCTTGATTGACGCGTGGCGACTGATGGGACGTGGGCGCCTCCACTTCCCCATGCAGCCTCGATTTCCGCCTGGCTAGGCAACCACCATCGTCTTCATAGCTCCTCATCCCTTACGGGCATCACTTTCCACCGCTCCCCCATTTCCTAGAAGGCTGCAGATCTCTTTCGCCGACTCAAACTGATACCAACTCCCCCCGCCGCCATGGCTCCAAGCCGGAAGAAGAAGGCAAAGAAAGAGTCCCGTACCTCGGCCCCTGCGACGCAGGTCCTCGAGCCCGCTGTCGAGCGGTCGATGGTGCTCAACCAAGAGGCGATGGGCAAGGTGCGCCCGACACTCACCACCGATTGCAATGAGTGGGTGGCGACAGTGTCTTGGCCCGCTTCCCACGCCGAAATTGACATGTCGGCCACCGAGGTCCCCATCCATTTTCACGCCCTCTGGGCAGGCCTGATTCCTCCTTTCTCTGATTTCTTCAATGCGGTGCTCTCACATTACCATATCAATGTGCTGCACCTCGATCCCCAATCCATCATCCTTCTTGCTATCTTTGCCTTTGTCTGCGAAGCCATGGTGGGCATTGCCCCTTCCGTGGCCTTGCTTTGCCACTTCTTCTCGCTACACCTGATAAACCCTCTCCAGCGCTCTAGGTGTGTATCCTTCCATGCCATCGCGGTGACAGCCGGCTCGGCGATTGACTTTGAGCTCTTGCCGGTCGTCGGAGGCTTCAGGAGGAGGTGGGTGTTCATGGACGTTGGCGTGCGCAGCCCCCTGCTGCCGCTCCCTAGGGTTCCAGCTGCTCTGAGCTCCGGTTAGGGGCACGCGAAGCTCACCGATCGGCGGCTCGCCCATGTCTGGATCCGACTCGCCAGGTTGAAGGACCTTGGTGTGACGGCGCCCATGGTGGTGAAGGAGTTCATCCGGTGTCGCATCGCTCCACTTCAGCTCCACTCTCGGCAAATGTGGACCTTCTCTGGCTACAGGGACCGCATGAGGCTTCAGGCTCCGGCTCTTCCTCCTGAGGCGCGGCGCATGGTGCTCGAGCTCCTGATGGGAGACCCGATGTCGTCCAACCTGTCGGAGGAGGGCTGTCTTCTGTACTGCTGCTCGAACAAGGTGGAGTTCGTGAAGCAGATGCCCCTCTTCGACGAATGGGGACCGCACCCAGTTGGCCTTGAAGGGCCTCGCAAGAGCCCTATCTTCGTGGCCCCCTTGCCTGCCACGAGCGTGATGCACGCCCGAGGAGTGGGTGCAGGGGGCGGTCGATGTCGAGCGATGGCGACACTGCTGCTGAGGAATCGACACCACTCGAGGCTCCAGAGGTGCCATCCCCCGAGACCCTGGAGAGCTGTCCTGAGGAAACGGCTTGGCCGACGACGCAGTCCGATGCTCCTGAGGCCGGAGCCCCTGAGGCCCCGGTGAACCGCCACGAGACAGGTACCAAGGTGACCGCGCCTGAGGCCGCCTCGGGAGTCACATCATCTTCGCCCGACCTTGGTGACCGCGCCCAGGGCTTCGGCCTGCTCCGTCCGAACTTCGCGACGCTCCGCAAGAGGAGGGGGTCTCCAAGCTGCAGTGGTGACGTCTTCCAGCCCTTAAAGCAGAGGAAGTACATTGATATTGACGAGTGAGTACTTATCTTTGTAATTTCCTGAGTGCCGCTTCTCCTCTTGACCGTGATTCCTCAGGGTCCCTTCTACCAAGGCGACGAAGTCTCCCGAGGAGCAACCTCCTCCTGCCTCGAGTCCTCTCCTGACCTTGAGTGCCCCAAGCTAGCCTGCTGCACTTGGCGCAAGGTCGGTGAAAGTGCAACTATCCCTGGGTGGTTTTAGTAATTCCTAACAACATATAGCCCATTGAGCTAATGCTATTTCAAGATAAATATTTCAGGAAAGTTCAATGTTTGGCATGGCATGGATTAGAAAGTGGACCCCTCAAAATACTAAGAAGACATGTTGGCTCAAGCTCAAGACTCTACATTTTACTTTTAGTGATCCAAGATCACATTGAGTCCATAGGAAAAGCCAATACTATTAAAAGGGGATGAGGTGTTGCTTAATGAGTTACTTGCTCAAAATGTTTAGTGATATGCTCCAAAACCCTCAACTACTTTCTCACATCCACATATGTCCCAAACCAAAACTCAAACTCGGCCCCACCGAAATTTCCTACCCGGCACCACCGAGTTCACTTGACAAAGCCACTGCCACAAACCCTAGTCATTTTGGTCTCACCGATAGGGATCTCGGTCTCATCGAGATGGGATTGCAATCTCTCTGTTTCCCTTCGTAATGTTTCAGTCCAACCGAGATGAGCGATCGGTCCCACCGAGATTGCAATGCAAACTCTCTGTTTCCCCTTCATAACATTTCGATCTAACCAAGATGAGCGAATCGGTCCCATCGAGTTTGCCTGACCAACTCTCTGTTTGCCTATTACCAAAATCGGTCCCTCCGAATTTGTGTAATCGATCTCACCGATATTACGTTATGCCCTAACCCTAATGGAATCGGTCACACCGAGTTGACATGTCGGTCCCACCGAAAATCCTAACGTTCACATTTTGAACTAAATCGTTCTGACCGAGTTTCATGATTCAGTCCCACCAAGTTTGGTGATTTGTGTGTAACGGTTAGATTTTGTGTGGAGGCTATATATACCCCTCCACCCACTCTTCATTAAGAGAGAGAGAGCCATCAGAACATGCCTACACTTCCAACATATATTTTCTCAGAGAAAACCACCTACACTTGTGTTGAGGTCAAGATATTCCATTCCAACCACATAAATCTTGATCTCTAGCCTTTCCCAAGTTGCTTTCCACTCAAGCCCTCTTTCCACCAAATCCAATCCTATGAGAGAGAGATGAGTGTTGGGGAGACTATCATTTGAAGCACAAGAGCAAGGAGTTCATCATCAACACACCATCTATTACCTTTTGGAGAGTGGTGTCTCCTAGATTCGTTAGGTGTCACTTGGGAGCCTCCGTCAAGATTGTGGAGTTGAACCAAGGAGTTTGTACGGGCAAGGATATCGCCTACTTCATGAAGATCTACGCTAGTGAGGCAAGTCCTTCGTGGGTGATGGCCATGGTGGGATAGACAAGCTTGCTTCTTCGTGGACCCTTCATGGGTGGAGCCCTCCGTGGACTCGCGCAACCGTTGCCCTTCGTGGGTTGAAGTCTCCATCAACGTGGATGTAAGATAGCACCACCTATCAGAACCACGCCAAAAATCTCCATGTCTACATTGCGTTTGCTCCTCCAAACTCCTCCCTTTTCCTTCATATGCAATTGTTTTAAATTCCTCTGCTACACTCTTAGAATTGCATGTGTAGGTTGATTACTTGACTTGTGCTAAGTTGTTAAAATCTACCAAGGCTTAAAATTGGGAAAAGGCTAAATTTTTATTTGATCAAGTAGTCTAATCACCCCCCTTATACATACTTTCGATCCTACAAGTGGTATCAGAGCTTTGGTCTCCGTTTGTTTTGATTTCCATAGCTTTTGGTGATCATAGCCTTGGTTTCACAACCTAGGAGAGTATGGTGTCTAGAGAGGGAAATTACCACCGTAGAGGTCCTTACTTTGATGGTAAAATTTTTGCTAGTTGGAAGCATAAGATGAAAATGCATATTCTTGGACATAACCCCGCCGTTTGGGCTATTGTGTGTATTGGCTTGCAAGGTGAATTCTTTGATGGGAGAGAACCGAACCATGAAGCTACCGCGGGAGGGTTGAAGATGTTGCAATATAATGCTCAAGCTTGTGATATTCTCTTCAACGGATTGTGCCCCGAAGAATTCAACAAAATCAGCCGTCTTGAGAATGCGAAGGAAATTTGGGATACTTTGATTGATATGCATGAAGTTACCGACTCCGTCAAGGAATCCAAATTGGATGTGCTTCAAAGTCAACTCGACAAGTTCAAAATGAAGGATGGTGAAGGTGTCGCTGAAATTTACTCTAGGCTTGCTCTCATCACAAATGAGATTGTTGGCTTAGGAAGTGAAGATATGACTGACAGATTCATTATCAAGAAAATCCTTAGAGCCTTGGATGGAAAATATGATACCGTGTGCACATTGATCCAAATGATGCCCAATTACAAAGATCTCAAGCCAACAGAAGTCATTAGAAGAATTGTTGCTCAAGAGATGTCACTTAAGGATAAGGAAGAGCTCCACAACAAGTCAAGTGGTGTTTACAAAGCCTCATGTGATGCTCCCACATCATCAAGTGAGAAACAAACCTTCAATGAAGAATTGAGCTTAATGGTGAAGAATTTCAACAAGTTCTACAAGAGAAGAAGCAAGGAAAGAAGTTCCAAGTCAAGGTCCTACAATGACAAAAAATCTTCAAGTCGTGAAAGTAATTGCTACAATTGTGGAAGACCTGGACACTACTCCAATGATTTTACGGCTCCCTAAAAAAGAAGAGAAGATTCCCCCAAAAGAAGAAGTAGGAGAGAAGAATCACCACCAAGAGAGAGAAGGAGTAGAGATGACCTCTATGAATGAAGAACATCAC
Source organism: Triticum dicoccoides (assembly GCF_002162155.2). Classification (NCBI taxonomy): domain Eukaryota; kingdom Viridiplantae; phylum Streptophyta; class Magnoliopsida; order Poales; family Poaceae; genus Triticum; species Triticum dicoccoides. The sequence goes on along the minus strand of NC_041390.1, from coordinate 503,935,103 downwards.
AGAGAAGCAAGGATTCGTAAAGGAAGGACAAGTCATCAAGGAGCTACACAAAATGAAGACATCAAGCTCATGTTCGTGAATGGGTATCCGGCTCCGACTCCGAGAATCACTCCGAGAGAAGTTATCACTCTAACTCTGAATATACCAAGATGAAGGTGTTGCCGGTCTAGCACTTGTGTCAACCAACTCCTATGACATATTTGAGTCACCAAATGAAGGAATTGGAAGATGCTTCATGGCTAAAGGACCAAAGCTATCACACCCCGAGTATGTTGATTTCAATAGTGATGAAGATGATTTGCTAGGTGATGATGATTTACTTGTTGACAACTCTAGTTATGAAAACTATGATGAACTTGCTATTAATCATGCTAATCAAGATAAAACGAATGACAATGATAAGGAGGAGATTGAGCATCTAACTAAAGAACTAAACACTCTTAAGTTAGCTCATGAAACTACCTTGGAAGATCATCGAGAACTTTTAAAGACTCATGAAAAGCTACGCTTTGAAAAGCTCAACCTTGAGCAAGGGCATGAGTTCTTAAAGGCAATCAATGATGATCTTCGCAAGAAAAGTTCTTCTTACATTGCCAAGCGTTTACTCTTGTATACTTACATGCCTCAAGTTAAATCTAGCAGCAAGAGTAAGAAAGATTCTTCTTCTAGTAGTAACAATAATCATGCTAAATCTAATGATGTTGCTTCTAGTAGTTCTCTTGATTCCACTAATGATTCTCTTAGCCAAGTTACACTTGAGGAAGAAAATAGCTTATTGAAGGGAATTATAGAGAAAGCTGTTTACAAGAGTCTTGTCAGAAGTAAGCAATTTGAGGAAATTGTACGCAAGCAAGGAAGCCACCGGAAGAATCAAGGTGTTGGCTTTGAACGAAAGTTCAATGCCAATGGAGTTGAGTGGGAAGAAGATCAATACCCAAAGACGAAGTTTGTTCCTCAACAAGAGAAGTATGATCCTACTTCTTTCCAAGGAACACAAGCTCAAGATGATCTTCCACCACAAGACCACAAGCTAAAGGGCAAGGACAAGCTTCAAGAGGAGATTGATGCATTTGAAGAAGCTACTAAGGCATTGGTCAAGTGGGTTCCCAAGACTACATCAATTTCTACTTCATCAAGTACGACTACAATTCCAAGGATTCCCATCAAGATGGTGTGGATCCCAAAGAAGAAGAACTAGAGAGTTCTTGAGGGTGACTCCACCAACATACTTCACTCATATCACTTTGGCAAGGACAAGTGCAAACAACTTCCATATCTTGCACTAGTTCATGGAGTCACAAACCCTCTTGTTGGTAAGACAAGGGACAAGGTAACCTAATGCATTCATGGACATCATCTCATGTGAATATCAGTCTATGTCTATGGATATCCTTGTTTGTTCCTTGTGGGACTAACCCGTGTAGGTATTGAAAGTGCAACTCACTCTAAAGGATTGCTCTGAATGATCTACATCAACTTTGAGCACCTACATGAAGTCATCATCGACAAAACCGAAGGTTAGTTCATCCCTCCTAGGGGGGATATCACATCTAGGGGGAGCTTTGCTCTAATCAATTTAGCTAAAGCAACTCTAATGGTGTGAACACAACAATGCATTATGTAAAAGTGGTAACCCCACTTGTGCTTAAACGATGAGTATGACCTACGATCAAATGTTCTCATTTGACTCCTCAGTCAATATACTCATATATAGATGACCTAGTCATCGCCAAATTGCTTGATAGATGCTAGAGTGATTGTGCATGCTTTGCCACATATTTCATTTGCCATCTTATTGTGTGAGCATGCTGGTTGCATGTTTTACTCATTCGAGGACATCCATTTGTTGCCTTGATTGTTTGGCTTTTTCTCTTTTGCCAAATGGATGGACAAGAATGCCTAAGAACCTCCTCTAGCCATCTACGCTATTCTCGTCTCAAACTCTATTCATGCTACATCACAAAGTTTGATCAAGTCAGATTCGGACCACTCTGTGTGAGGAGCACTCGAAGTCCCCGATTCGTCATAGACTTAAACTTCCAAACCTCTTTGTGCATTTCAGTATGACCGAGTCATCTATTTCGGTCACACTAAGATCACTAAGTTGATCTAAGTTTTCAATCTCGGTGCAACCGATTTGAACTTTTTGGTCACACTGAGTTGCAGTAACCGCTTGCAAGTCTGCATCTCAGTGCCACCGAGTTGTTCCACTCGGTCACACCGACAGGGTCGGGATATATATACTCACGGGTTGAATTTTGGAATTTTCTCCAAAACTCTTCACCCCGCGCGTATCCTGCTCTGCCTCCTTGGGTCTCTGGATCATCTCCTCGCCGCTAGCGACCTCCCGCCGCTGGTCTCCGTCGCCGCCAACGGAAATTTGCTTCGCCGTTGTCGCTGTAGCGAACCCCCGCCGAACTAGGGTATGGGTTTGACCCTTGTGCTATGATTTTACCTCTGATTAATAGCACATTGTTTTGCCATGATCCTTACCACATATGCAAACACTCTATCCACTGAAAACATCCTTTAGGTTAGATTTGATTTGAAAATTTAGGGTTAGGTCTCCGCCGAACTCATCTCGGACCGACCGAGTTGTAGAAATTGGTCTCATCGCTTTGGCTTTGGCCATAGCACTTGCAATTTACGGTCTGACCGAAAATAGCAAATCGTTGTGACCGAGTTCAATTCTCTGTGAAACCCTAGCAGTCTCGGTGCTAGCGAACCGTGACTCGGTCTGACCGAGTTCACTAGTTTAGGTTCCAAAAGCTGCTTCGGTATCACCAAGTTTACAAATCGTTAGCTCCGAAATGCTTTCTGTGGAGAACTAAACTAAGTTTTTGAGTCATCTGTTTTGCAAAAACTCTGCACTTTGTGATGCTCATCCACTCTATCTCATCTACATCTATTCACAGGGTCTGCTGTCAGTGAGTTTGCAGAGATGTCTGATGAGAGTGACAGTCAGAACAGGTCTGAGGAACATGTGCAGCTGAGTGAGGGTTCAGGTCCCTCGAGCACTTCTGATGATGGCAATAGGATCACTCCCAACAACTTGCCAAAGGCAGACACCAGATCTAGGAAGAAGAGAACCTCAGAATCTGAGGGTGAGGATTATGTTGCCACTGAGGATGAAGTAAGCTCCAAGAAGAAGGTGCTGAAAAAGGAGTATGGCATAGCTGCTACAGTTAAGCCAGGAATGAATAAGAAGGCTCCAGCAAAAAGAATTCCTATGTCTAAGGCCAGAGCCTCTACTCTAGAAACAATGGAGTTCACTCTTGAACCCAAAGATGCTGGAGAGGGAAAGAAGAGAAAGGAAAGAGTCAAGAAGACCATTGCCAGAGTCATTGGCAAGCCCTCCATGATGAAAGATCCCTCTGAAGATGATGAAGAAGAAGAGGATTCTCCAGCAACCAAAGCTCAGAAGCTTATGGGAGATGCCATAAAGTCAGGGGCTGCAACATCAAAGCCTAAGACAACTCCCAAAGCTCAAGCTCAGAAGCCTCCTAAGCCCAAGAGAAACACCAGAAGTATACCTGCTAAAGAAAAGAACAAGGCCCTAGTGCCTGAAGCTGAAGAAGAAGATGATGAGTCTCTTATTTTGAGAAAATTGAAGTCCAAGATTCCATACCACAATGATACTCATCCAGTAGCTAAAGACATGCACATCAGGAAAGATTCAGGACTGAGATTGTGGAGAAAGTCTGATCCCTATGCAATGAGGAGAAGGACTGCAGTTCATTACAAGTTTGACACAAAGGAACAACAAGACTTTTATGAAACTATCCTTCTTGACAAGAAGCCCATTGTGAGTGACATGAGATGGGTTGATTGGGAATTCATCCAGGAGAATGAAGATCACTTCCCAGGAGTTTATGACAGCTTCAAAGCATGTGGAGTAGATGAGTTTGTTGGACATAAGCTTATAAAATGGAATGATGAGCTGATCATGCAGTTTTACTCCACTGCTCACTTCTACCCAGATGGGAAGATCATTTGGATGTTAGAAGGTACTAGGTACCAATCCACAGTTGAAGAATGAGAGAAATTGATAAATGCCCCAGAAGAACATGAAGATGACTTGGATGTGTATGCCAAGAAGAAGAAGGACCACAACACTATGGCTAACATGTACAAGGAGATCCTAGATAAAGCTTTGGAGACTCACAAGCTTGGATCTGTACATTTCTTGTTGTCTGGTCTGCCTACTATCAACTGGATCCTAAGGCACACTCTGCTACCCAAGTCAGGAGATCACAAGATGATCAGAGGGCACTCTATCAACCTGCTACAGCTTTTTGATGTCCCTCAGAAGTTTAAGGTCATGAGTCTGATTGTAGAGACAATCAAGAGGACTGCTGCTGACTAGAAGAGAAGCTATGGGTATGCTCCACACATTCATGAGCTCATCAACTCCAAGATGGGCACAAGAACATATCTGTTGGATAAGGAGCATCTACCCTTGCATCCTGATTTTGAAGATAATACTGTTGTGATGAATGAGGAGGAACCATCATTAGTTCAAGCACAGGAGAAAAGAGCCAAAGCAAAGGCTGAGAAAGCTGCCAAGATGCCAAGTGTTGAAGATGCATCTCAGGTTTTCCTGAAGAGCAAGCAAGATCAACTTGCATATTTGATCCAGTCTACACTGAGGATTGAGAAGGGCTTGGGCACCCTGACTCAAAACCAGGAGAGCTTGGAGAGGATCATAGAAACTAAATTTTATGATCTTGATCTAAAGGTAACTGAGATTCAAACAGCAGTTGAGCAGCTTCAGGAGGAGGCAGAAGAGAGGAGATGGAGGGCAACTACTGATGCATTTCAGCAAGTGCCAAGGAGTCAGAGGTCTGCTACTGTACCGGTGACAGATTCTAGAGCTACAACATCAGCACCAGCAGCTATAGCTCCAGTGCCACCTCCAGCAGCCACTCCATCAGCTCCAACTACATCGACAGAAGCTTTCGTCCTTGGAGTTCTCTCTATGCCACCTCCCGAAGACCAAGCCTGAGAGACGCATAGCACAATGCATATTTGAACTTTTTGGTAACTTGTTGCCAAAGGGGGAGAAATATGTATAGATCATAGGCTTCGAGAGAGTGTTTTGCGTCTTGCCTTTGGTTCAACTTTTTATTATGTGAGATACTTGTGTGATCATGTGTTTGATCATTTGCTACCTTAAAGCTTGTTTAGATGATACTATCTTTTATATCCATATATGATCACTCACTTGCTTGGTGATGAGTGCATGCTTTTAATTTCCATCATTTTGAGCGCTCCACCAAGATGTATGTGACATGGAAGAGTAACCCATGATCCTAATCGATTGTGCATTGGCATTCAAAAGCAAATTTTAAATAATGCACAAATTTAGGGGGAGCTCTTGCTTATCACATACTTCTCAAAGCGATGATGTTTTTAAATCTTATTATCATTTATCGAAGCTTTGATCTATATGTTGTCACCAGTTACCAAAAAGGGAGAGATTGAAAGTTCAAGTATCCCTGGGTGGTTTTGGTAATTCCTAACAACATATATCCTATTGAGCTAATGCTATTTCAAGATAAATATTTCAGGAAAGCATAAGTACACATCCAAGTCCTTGTGTGGAGGCGTCACAGTACACATCAAAACTGCGGTAGATATCAGGAAGTGTCAACACAGGTGCAGTCGTCAGCCGTACCTTTAGCTCATTGAAACTTTTCTCACAACCCTCAGTCCATTCAAACTTCTTATCCTTTTTGAGCAGCTCTGTCATGGGCTTAGCAATCTTGGAAAACCCTCAATGAAACGACGGTAGTAACCGGCTAATCCAAGAAAACTCCGAATATGTGATTCGGTTGTGGGTGGAAACCAATCGAGCACATCCTTTACTTTACTCGGGTCCACATCTATACCTTCGGCGGATAGCACATGTCCAAGAAATCCAACCTGCTTGAGCCAAAATTCACATTTACTGAATTTGGCGTATAGCTGATGATCGCGGAGTCATTGTAACACTGATTGGAGGTGTTCTTTGTGATCTTCTTCACTTCTTGAGTAAATAAGTATGTCGATGAAGACTACCACGAACTTATCGAGGAAGTCAATGAATACTTTGTTCATCATATGCATGAAGAAGGCAGGGGCGTTGGTGAGACCAAAGGAAATAACTGTATATTCATAAAGACTGTATTGAGTGGTAAATGTGGTCTTAGGAATATCTTCCTTTTTAATCTTGAGCTGATGATATCATGTCCGTAAATCAATCTTGGAGAATACCTTGGCCCCACTGAGCTGATCAAACAAGTCATCAATCCTTGGCAACGGATATTTGTTTTTGATGGTGACATCATTCAGCTGACGGTAGTCCACACACATGCAGAGGCTGCCGTCCTTTTTGTCCACGAAGATAGCAGGCGATCCCGATGGTGAAGAGCTGGGACGGATATATCCTTTGTGGAGCATTTCATCAAGCTGTTTCTTTAGATCCACTAATTCTGATGAGGGCATCCGGTAATACTTCTTGTCTAACAGTGTGGTTCTGGGCAAAAGATCTATTGCGAACTCAAGCTCTCGATCTTGTGGCATGCCTGGCAGCTCTTCTGGAAATACATCAGGAAATTCACTGACCACAGGAATTAATTCCAATTCAGCCACAACAGTGAAGACCATTTCTTTCTTGGGTATGCTTCTACGAGCATAGAATTTGGTAGTCTGCCCCTTCTGACTGGTCAAAGTGACTTCTCGGGTCACGCAATTTATGCATACTTGATATTGAGTCAGCCAATTCATACCCAAGATAACATCCAGCTTAGCAGACTCAATAATTATCAAAGAAGTTGAAAAGCATACTCCGTTGATATTGATTTCTAGATTACGGCAGCCCAGATTGCTCTTGATGAAGGATCTCGGGGTTTGTACTAGCATATTCTTGCCCAAAAGCGAACAAGGAAATTTGTTTTGGGCAACAAAACTACGAGAGATAAAAGAGTGGGAAGCCCTAGAGTCAAATAAAATTACTGCAGGTATGTTATTAACAGAAAACATACCAACGACGACTTCGGGGTTTTCTTGGGCTTCAGCTGCGGAGAGGTGATGAACGTGCCCAGTGATGGTTTGCTGGTTCGGGCATGATTCCATAAAGTTGACTTGTGGCCTAAATAGAGCATTCGCCTTACTGTTCTTGGGACACTCTCTGGCATAATGTCAGGTTTGCCCACAACTGAAGCAAGAATTGGAGCGCTGGCACTCCTCGTGCACTGGGTTGGTCATGACATTCTTGACTTGACTGGTGGTCTTGTTAACATTCTGTTGCCAATTGGGCTTGTATTCCACCTGAGTCTGCTGCCAGGTACGAGCCTTTTGCACGGGTTGCCCATCCTTCTTTGGCTCAAACTTGCGCTTGTGATCATTGCTAGCAAGCCTATTATCTGATACAAGCCTCTGCTCCCTTTCAGCAATGAAAGCCTTGTTCACCAGAGTTTGGAAATCTGGGAAATCAAACATACTGAGAGTACACCGGAGTTGCGGGTTTAACCCACCAAGAAATCTGTCAATCTTTCTTTCTTCAGTGGCCACGTCATGAAGGGAGTAACATGACAGATGATTGAATTTTTGCAAATATTCACCCATAGACTAATTTCCTTGCAGGAGCGCAAGAAATTCACGCCGCTTAGTCTTCATAATTCCAGTAGGGATATGATATTTTCGGAACTGATCCTGGAATTTTGACCAGGTGATTTCTTCATCAGTAGGCCACATGGCTTTTATATTTTCCCACCATATGGCAGCAGCGCCTTCAAGATAATGAGTTTCAAAAGGAACTTTATCACCTTCTTCAGTTCGAGCAATCTCAAGTTTCCTCTCAATGGTTCGCAGCCAATCGTATGCTTCCAAGGGGTCAATAACCTGACTGAAACTGGGAGGCTTGGTCCTTTGAAAATCTCACAGCTTGGAGTGATGACCGTTCTGATTCCCATTCTGCCCAACCATAGCTTGCACACTTCTTAAAATTGCAATCAGATCATTATTCCGTCTTTTCTCAAACATACGCAGAATTTTCTCGGTGGAGGGCAGATTTGGCGGTGGAGGCGGTGGTGGAACGTACGGCTCGGGTGAGTGCCTCCCTGTCGTGCGGAATGACGAATAGGAGTACCCTCATGAACATTGCTACTGCTGCCTCCCCGTGGCATCCTATTGTGGTTTTTTTCCTAAGACAATGCAACCGAGATGAGAAACATTCAAAATAAATTGGGGGAAAGCCCGCAAAAAAAGCCTGAGAAAAACCGAAATGACGAAGAAAATACGGCGAATAAAATAGAGTTCCAACATAATTATACATAGACTCATACATGAAAGATACATAACATGCCAGGTTCAACTACTCTCATACATGAAATGAAACCTCATGACTCGTACAACTACACTCGTACACCATCCTGACGACTATGAATGCTCAGAAGCTCTACTGCTCTGCTGGTGCTGCAGGGTCCTCTCCTGAAGCGGACTCGGATCCTGAACTGACGAGGTAAACTGAGACCTCTGGGTTAAAGGTAACACGAGACGCTGCCTTGAGGGCTCTCCCTCAGGGGCAGGTGTAGGGTGAAGCATCGGGGCTACAGGAGTAGTGAGAAGTGAAACCCACTCAACAGGGGCACTGAGAGGATTCACGGTAGCGGCGCCCGAGCTACTCAGAGGAGTAACTAGTGAAACAGGGGAACTAGAACTGTCTAGAATATAAGGAGTAAATCCCGAGGAGGATGGAGTAGTGGCAGATCTAGTAGAGGCTAAAGCATTACGAGCACGAGTCAGCTCTCGAGCCAGCTCGTGGATCATAAGATAGCTAGCGGTGATATAACGAGCAAGATGGCTGGCAACACTATCGGACTCCAGATCAATGATAGGGAAATGGACACGACTATTGTCGTGCAGAGAAGGATAGTAGTAGAAACCTGGGTGGTTCTGCATTCGGACGTCCTTGTAACAAAGCTCGACAAGGACCTCGAATGCAGCAAACTAGACAGCCTGAGAAGCGGTAGAAGCGTAACTGCTCTGAGAGTTAAGAGTGTAAGTGCTGGAATCGGAACTGGTGCGCAAAGTGACCACTGCGTGATACTCATACATTGAGTCAGCTAGACGCTCCCAATACACAAGATAAACTGGATCGTCACCGAGGGGTGATACGTCTCCAGCGTATCTATAATTTGTGATTGTTCCATGCTATTATATTATCTATTTTGGATGTCAATGGGCTTTATTTTACACTTTTATATCTTTTTTTGGGACTAACCTACTAACCGGAGGCCCAGCCCAAATTGCTGATTTTGCCTATTTTAGGGTTTCGAAGAAAAGGAATATCAAACGGAGTCCAAACAGAATGAAACCTCTCGGAACGTGATTTTCTCAACAAATGTGATCCAGGAGACTTGGAGTGGGCATCAAGAAACAAGGGAGGAAGGCACGAGCCAGGGGGGCGCGCCCTCCACCCTTGTGCCCCCCCCACCCGTTGCTGCACCGACGTACTTCTTCTTCCTATATATATCCACGTACCCCCAAACATCCAGGAGCACCACGAAAACCTTATTCCACCACCGCAACCTTCTATACCCGAGAGATCCCATCTTGGGGCCTTTTTTGGAGCTCTGCCGGAGAGGGCATTGATCACGGAGGGCCTCTACATCAACACCATGGCCTCTTCGGTGATGTGTTAGTAGTTTACTTCAGACCTACGGGTCCATAGTTATTAGCTAGATGGCTTCTTCTCTCTCTTTGGATCTCAATACAAAGTTCTTCTCGATCTTCTTGGAGATCTATTCGATGTAATCTTCTTTTGCGGTCCGCTTCGGGAGATCCGATGAATTGTAGGTTTATGATCCAGATTATCTATGAACAATATTTGATTCTCCTCTGAATTCTTTTATATATGATTGGTTTATCTTTGCAAGTCTCTTTGAATTATCAGTTTGGTTTGGCCTACTAGATTGATCTTTCTTGCAATGGGAGAAGTGCTTAGCTTTGGGTTCAATCTTGCGATGCTCGATCCCAGTGACAGAAAGGGAACCGACACGTATTGTATTGTTGCCATCGAGGTTAAAAAGATGGGGTTTATATCATATTGCATGAGTTTATCCCTCTAAATCATGTCATCTTCCTTAAAGCATTACTCTATTCTTATGAACTTAATACTCTAGATGCATGCTGGATAGCGGTCGATGTGTGGAGTAATAGTAGTAGATGCAGAATCGTTTCGGTCTACTTGTCTCGGATGTGATGCCTATATACATGATCATACCTAGATATTCTCATAACTATGCTCAATTCTATCAATTGCTCGACAGTAATCCGTTTACCCACCGTAATACTTATGCTCTTGAGAGAAGCCACTAGTGAAACCTATGGCCCCCGGGTCTATCTTTCATCATATTAATCTTCCAACACTTAGTTATTTCCTTTGTCGTTTATTTTACTTTGCATCTTTATTTCTCTCTATCATAAAAATACCAAAAATAGTATCTTATCATATCTATCAGATCTCACTGTCGTAAGTGACCGTGAAGGGCTTGGCAGCCCCTTTATCGCGTTGGTTGCGAGGTTCTTATTTGTTTGTGTAGGTGTGTGGGACTTGAGCGTGATCTCCTACTGGATTGATACCTTGGTTCTCAAAAACTGAGGGAAATACTTACGCTACTTTGCTTCATCACACTTTCCTCTTCAAGGGAAAACCAACGCAGTGCTCAAGAGGTAGCAAGAAGGATTTCTGGTGCCGTTGTCGGGGAGATTCGCGCCAAGTCAAGTCAAGATTTTACTCCCAACAATGAGTCATTTTTGGCGCCATTTCCAAGTCAAAGCATACCAAGTACCCATCACAAACTCTTATCCCTCGCATTACATTATTTGCCATTTGCCTCTCGTTTTCCTCTCCCCCACTTCACCCTTGCCGTTTTATTTGCCCTTCTTCTGCTCGTCTTTCCATTTGCTTTGATGTCTTACTTGGCTCGTTTGCTCATTTGGTTGGAGTAGTTGTTTATTTATTACGAAACAGAGAACCTAAACATCTATGGATCCTCATCCTCTTGCTAATCTTTTTAAGAGTTCCAATTATGATGAACCAATTGCTAGTGAGTTTTGTGCACTAGATTATCTTTATAAAGTTTTGCTTGAAATTCATGAATCTGAAAATTGTGGTGAAATACTTTATGGTGTGATTCACGATGGATCTTTGAATAGAAAGCATGATTGCAATTATTATAATATAAATTCCATTAATGTCAATTGTGCTTATAATATGCAAAATCCTAAGCTTGGGGATGCTATTTTTTCTATGTCTACTACTTGTTGCAATGATCTTGATTGGGGTGATTCTTCTTACGATCTTGAAAATTTATTTAAGCCCCATGATGAATATGAGATTGATTATAATGTTTGCAATAATATTGAAAGTGGGTTTGGAAGAGTGTCAACTTTAGATCCCACAAATTTGGAGAACGTGCAATCTTATGAATTTTTTGATAAAAGTGGGTTTGGAGAGGTCATGACTTTAGTTAATGTTAATCCCACTATTTTGGAAGAGTGTAAACTTTGCATGCATGTGGATCATGTTGAAAATATTTTATGTGATAGCTATTTTTTTGAATTTGGTTATTATCCTACATGTAATTATTATGAGATAGGAAAATATGGTGGTAGAAATTTTCATGTTACAAAATTACCTCTCGTTATGTTGAGATTGCTATTATTTCTTTCCGCTTCCTTGCATATGCTAGTTTTTGCTTACCTTGATAATTTGTTTGCCTATAAGATGCCTATGCATAGGAAGTATGTTAGACTTAGATGTGTTTGTCACATGTTTTTGAATGATCTCTTTGTGCTTCAATTCTTGTCTTTCATGTGAGCATCGTTGAAATATTTTGCCTAGCTATAAGGCTTTAAAGAAAAGCACTTGTTGGGAGACAACCCAATATTTTTCCTTGCTGTTATTCAATAAATAATTTATCCAGCCTCTGTTTTGGTTGTGTTTTTTGTGTTTAATTAGTGTTTGTGCCAAGTAGAACCGTTGGGAAGACTTGGGGAAAGTCTTTTTGATCTTGCTGTAAAAAAACAGAAACTTTAGCGCTCACGAGAATCGCTGCCATTTTTATTTGGAAGGTGCTTTTTAGTTAATTATTTTTTCAGATGATTAATAAATAAATTCCTCACGTCCAGAAATTTATTTTAGAATTTTTGGGGTTCCATAAGTTGTGTTAGCTACAGATTACTACAGACTGTTCTGTTTTTGACAGATTCTGTTTTTCTTGTGTTGTTTGCTTATTTTGATGAATCTATGGCTAGTAAAAGAGTTTATAAACCATAGAGAAGTTGGAATACAATAGGTTTAACACCAATATAAATAAAGAATGAGTTAATTACAGTACCTTGAAGTGGTGTTTTGTTTTCTTTCGCTAACGGAGCTCACGAGATTTTCTATTTTGAGTTTTGTGTTGTGAAGTTTTCAAGTTTTGGGTAAAGATTTGATGGATTATGGAACAAAGAGTGGAAAGAGCCTAAGCTTGGGGATGCCCATGGCACCCCAAGGTAAAATTCAAGGACACCAAAAAGCCTAAGCTTTGGGATGCCCCGGAAGGCATCCCCTCTTTCGTCTTCGTCTATCGGTAACTTTACTTGGAGCTATATTTTTATTCACCACATGATATGTGCTTTGCTTGGAGTGTCTTGTATGATTTGAGTCTTTGCTTTTTAGTTTACCACAATCATCCTTGCTGTACACACCTTTTGAGAGAGACTCACATGATTTGAAATTTATTAGAATACTCTATGTGCTTCACTTATATCTTTTGAGCTATATAGTTTTTGCTCTAGTGCTTCACTTATATCTTTTAGAGCACGGTGGTGGATTTGTTCTATAGAAACTATTGTTCTCTCATGCTTCACTTATATTATTTTGAGAGTCCTTTAGAACAACATGGAAATTTGCTATAATATAAAAACTTTCATACATAGGGCTGGAAAAAAAAGCTCGAAGCTCGCGAGCTAAACGAGTAGCTCGTGACTCGGCTCGATTCGACTCGAACTCAAAGAATAACAAGCCGAGCCGAGCTTTAGTTTAAGATCGTTTACGTACCAAGTTAAACGAGCCGATCTCATGAGTACTCTGGTAACTCGTTAAGCTTGGTAAAAAAATCAATGCTTTTAGGGGTAGTCAAATACAGTCACTAAACACCTTGCGTCCCAGCACAAGGCCCAGCCGCTCAAGGCCGATCCACCCAGGAGACTCACATGTACAAGACCACATATGCACATGCTAAATTCTCAGTTAATCTTTTTATCGTATTTGTAAGGTCTAATGTTTATATCTTTAATGAGCTTAACAAGCTAAACGAGCCAGCTCGCGAGTTATACGAGTCAAGCCAATCTTGGATTTGAGCTCGTTATAGTAACGAGTCGAGCCGAGCTAGCTTGTTAATGAAACGAGCTTTAGCGAGTCGAGTCGAGCTGGCTCGACTCGGCTCGAATTCCACCCCTATTCATACAAGTGCATTGAATACTATGAGTAGTTTGATACTTGATAATTGTTTTGAGATATGGAGATGGTGATATTAGAGTCATGCTAGTTGAGTAGTTGGTGAATTTGATAAATACTTGTGTTGAAGTTTGTGATTCCCGTAGCACGCACATATGGTGAACCGTTATGTGATGAAGTCGGAGCATGATTTATTTATTGATTGTCTTCCTTATGAGTGGCGGTCGGGGACGAGCGATGGTATTTTCCTACCAATCTACCCCCTAGGAGCATGCGCGTAATACTTTGCTTTGATAACTTGTAGATTTTTGCAATAAGTATGTGAGTTCTTTATGACTAATGTTGAGTCCATGGATTATACGCACTCTCACCCTTCCACCATTGCTAGCCTCTCTAGTATCGCGCAACTTTCGCCGGTACCATAAACCTTCCTCAAAACAGCCACCATACCTACCTATTATGGCATTTCCATAGCCATTCCGAGATATATTACCATGCAACTTTCCACCGTTCCGTTATTATGACACGCTTCATCATTGTCATATTGCTTGCATGATCATGTAGTTGACATCGTATTCGTGGAAAAGCCACCGTTCATAATTCTTCATACATGTCACTTATGCATCATTGCACATCCCGGTACACCGCCGGAGGCATTCACATAGAGTCATATTTTGTTCTAAGTATTGAGTTGTAATTCTTGAGTTGTAAGTAAATAAAGTGTGATGATCATCATTATTAGAGCATTGTCCTAAGTGAGGAAAGGATGATGGAGACTATGATTCCCCCACAAGTCGGGATGAGACTCCAGACGAAAAAAGAGGCCAAAAAGAAAGAAAAGAAGGCCCAAATAAAAAAAGAAAAAATGAGAGAAAAATAGAGAAGGGGCAATGTTACTATCCTTTTCCACACTTGTGCTTCAAAGTAGCACCATGTTCTTCATATAGAGAGTCTCCTATGATATCACTTTCATATACTAGTGGGAATTTTTCATCATAGAACTTGGCTTGTATATTCCAATGATGGGCTTCCTTAAAATGCCCTAGGTCTTCCTGAGCAAGCAAGTTGGACACACCCAATTAGTTTCTTTTGTTGAGCTTTCATATACTTATAGCTCTAGTGCATCTGTTGCATGGCAATCCCTACTCACTCACATTGATATCTATTGGTGGGCATCTCCATAGCCCGTTGATACGCCTAGTTGATGTGAGACTAGCTTCTCCTTTTTTTTTTCTCCACAACTACCATTCTATTCCACCATAGTGCTATATCCATGGCTCACGCTCATATATTGCGTGAAGATTGAAAAAGTTTGAGAACATCAAAAGTATGAAACAATTGCTTGAATTGTCATCGGGGTTGTGCATGATTTACATATTTTGTGTGGTGAAGATAGAGCATAGCCAGACTATATGATTTTGTAGGGATAACTTTATTTGGCCATGTTATTTTGAGAAGACATAATTGCTTAGTTAGTATGCTTGAAGTATTATTATTTTTATGTCAATATTAAACTTTTATCTTGAATCTTTCGGATCTAAACATTCATGCCAAAATAAAGAAAAATTACATTGAGAAATATGTTAGAAAGCATTCCACATCAAAAATTCTTCTTTTATCATTTACCTACTCGAGGACAAGCAGGAATTAAGCTTGGGGATGCTTGATACGTCTCCAACATATCTATAATTTTTGATTGCTCCATGCTATTATATTATCTATTTTGGATGTCAATGGGCTTTATTTTACACTTTTATATCATTTTTTGGGACTAACCTACTAACCGGAGGCCCAACCCAAATTGCTATTTTTTTTTTGCCTATTTTAGGGTTTTGAAGAAAAGGAATATCAAACGGAATGAAACCTTCGGGAACGTGATTTTCTCAACAAACGTGATCCAGGAGACTTGGACTGGCGTCAAGAAACACGGGAGGAAGGCACGAGGCAGGGGGGGCGCCCTCCACCCTCGTGCCCCCCCGTTGCTCCACCGACGTACTTCTTCCTCCTATATATATATCCACGTACCCCCCAAACATCCAAGAGCACCACGAAAACCTAATTCCACCGCCGCAACCTTCTGTACCCGAGAGATCCCATCTTGGGGCATTTTCCGGAGCTCCGCCGGAGGGGGCATTCATCACGGAGGGCCTCTACATCAACTCCATGGCCTCTCTGATGATGTGTGAGTAGTTTACTTCAGACCTACGGGTCCATAGTTATTAGCTAGATGGATTCTTCTCTCTCTTTGGATCTCAATACAAAGTTCTCCTCGATCTTCTGGGAGATATATTCAATGTAATCTTCTTTTGCGGTGTGTTTCTGGAGATCTGATGAATTGTGGGTTTATGATCAAGATTATCTATGAATAATATTTGATTCTCCTCTGAATTATTTTATGTATGATTGGTTTATCTTTGCAAGTCTCTTCGAATTATCAGTTTGGTTTGGCCTACTAGATTGATCTCTCTTGCAATGGGAGAGGTGCTTAGCTTTGGGTTCAATCTTGCGGTGCTCGATCCCAGTGACTGAAAGGGAAATGACACGTATTGTATTGTTGCCATCGAGAATAAAAAGATGGGGTTTATATCACATTGCATGAGTTTATCCCTCTACATCCTGTCATCTTCCTTAAAGCATCACTCTGTTCTTATGAACTTAATACTCTAGATGCATGCTGGATAGCGGTTGATGTGCGGAGTAATAGTAGTAGATGCAGAATCGTTTCGGTCTACTTGTCTCGGACATGATGCCTATATACATGATCATACCTAGATATTCTCATAACTATGCTCAATTCTATCAATTGCTCGACAGTAATTCGTTTACCCAATACTTATGCTCTTGAGAGAAGCCACTAGTGAAACCTATGGCCCCAGGGTCTATCTTTCATCATATTAATCTTCCAACACTTAGTTATTTCCTTTGCCATTTATTTTACTTTGCATCTTTATTTCTATTTATCATAAAAATACCAAAAAAATTATCTTATCATATCTATCAGATCTCACTCTCGTAAGTGACCGTGAAGGGCTTGACAACCCCTTTATCGCGTTGGTTGCGAGGTTCTTATTTGTTTGTGTAGGTGCTTTGGGACTTGAGCGTGATCTCCTACTGGATTGATACCTTGGTTCTCAAAAACTGAGGGAAATACTTACGCTACTTTGCTGCATCACCCTTTCCTCTTCAAGGGAAAATCAACGCGGTGCTCAAGAGGTAGCAAGGGGGTACAACCGATGCCACACATTACGAAGGAGATGCGGCGACGTGAACGACATCAGCTGCAACTGGCATAGATACGGCACCGGAGCCATCTACACTCACAACCATTAGTAGGTTAGCATAAAAATAAAACAAGTATATGCAATGCAACAACCAGCTACCAATGCTACCGGCACTCAACTTAAACTCGTATCTACCGCCCAGTTAACACGTCGTAGTCTAGCATGGCCTACAATCAGCGTGGCTCTGATACCAAGTGTTGTGGCATCCCGGCTCAGAGCAACCGGTTTACCATGCATTTCCAGCCCAGAGACCATGTCTTCTGGCAACACACAACATCTTGGTACAGAAAACAACCGCTTTATTGATGCTAGCGGATCAAAGTTTATATTACAACAGGTAGCAAGGACAAGCGGCACACACGGTGCGGCCGAACAATATGTACATTATTTAGTGAACATAAGGGCCTCGATCATAACAACTACGGGGAAGCGGAACGACGTCGTAGCGGAACTCCATAGTACAGGGACACCGATGTGTACACGATCTAGACTCAGACAGCGCTCCTTTCCAACAAGGCTTTCCTGAAATCTGGCATGACACACCAGGTCAGTACATTGAATGTACTTGCAAGCTCACAACAGACATAAACATAATGACAAACAACATCATGATAATTAACCAACTATTAATAATTTAAAACAATACAGAGGCTAGCCAATCGCTCCCAGAATGCTCCCTTGATCAGATCCTTCGCTGGCCATTCTATGAGGGTTGACCAGGTCTTTTTTCGCGTCTTTCCCGTCCTATCATCGCTAGAATTCAACCCTGTCGTTTTTACCAAGCGGTGGATCGTGGCGAGGGATGACGTATGGGTCAGCGCTGTATCCACTTGGATCGAAATGGCTGGGTGTTGCTTCCTCCGGTGCGCGGGCGCGAGGTAGCCGCTCGTGCCATGCTGCGTGCGCACGAGAAACCCGCGTCACCGCGCTATGTATTTTTCTGTTACCCTCTCGCTGGCTAGTGCTACGGCTGCAAGTGGCCCTCGTTGACGCATGGCCCAGCGCATCAGCTTCCTGGTGTCTTTTACCCGTGTGCGCGTTGCCCGTTTCGCCTGCTGACCTCATGATTCTGCCGGCCCGGCGCATGGAGAGTGGGCGAGTGGAGTGGGCAAGCGGTCTCGTCTCGCTCGTCTCATCGAATGGCAGCGCCATGCCGCGTCGTTTCCGGGCTATACTGCCGCTTTTTTTATCCCCATGTCGTCAATCACCGTTTCTGCGCCGTCGTTGGTCGCTGCTGCTTGGGTCCCGCGTTCGCTGGTCCCACGCGTCACTGGGCTTGAGTGCTTGCGTGCATTTGCTTTGACTCGTCATCGATCTATGCGCGGCTGGGCGGGATGGGTGGTGGCTCTGCTTGGGTTGGTGGTTCCGCTGGATTCGCTCGGGCGTTCATGTGCTCTGCCGCGTGCTGCTGACTGTGGGACAGGCGGTAGGACGGGGCCACTGGTCCATTGCTCGTTACATATACTTGGACGTGGCCTCGCTGGTGGCCTGTTACTGTTCCCTCCACGTGGGCGGGGCCAATGGACGTGCGTGCGGTGCAGCGTGGGTACGCGTGACCGGCGTGTGCGTCGGTGGTGCGCATTCTGGCGGGTGCCCTCTGTGGGGTCATTGCAGCCTATGACAGTGGGCACTGGAACCCCTGGGCCTGGCAGGCAGGCTGCGTGTCGATGGATGTGTGGTGGGTTCCCATACTCCTCTGTGAGAATTGCCCCTGCCATTGCGGTGGCCGGGGGGGCTTTTCTCTTGAGTTTTCCCCTTTCCTCCTTCTATCCCTCATTTCCTCCATGCCGCTTCGTTCGCTCGCTTTTGTCCATGCTTCCAGGCCGCCGTGTCCTCTCCTGTTCGCCTGCCTTCATCCAGTTCGGCTATCTTACGTTGCGGTTCTCGCCATGGCCGTGCGTTCCTCCATGGGTGGTGTTGGTTGAGGTTCGTCTTCTTATCCTTTCCCTGTTCGTTTCTGTCATTCCTTCTCCTGCTTAGTGACCTACTTTGCTTGTCTTTGCCCATTGGTGCGTAGTTTGCTACCGATTTTCCTGTTAGCTCTTGCGTGGGAGCGTGCACCATTACGTTCTTGCTGTCCAGGTTAGTGCTTGTCTCTTCTGCCTCTGTGTGGACATATGACTTTGAGGTGTTTGTTGAAATGGTTGGATGCTGCTCGATAGGATGGTTGCCTGCTACTGTGTGCTCTGCTTTGCCATTTTTGCGTTCCATCATCTGTGCATGTGCATACTTCATGCTGTTCGTCGGCGGCTAATATGAGTATGGTTTGTGTTTTAGGTTGTTTTCAGGTTGGTCAGCTGTTCGTCCATGTTCGCTTGTTGGCTGCTCTTTCGGTTGTGCTTCGTCATTCTGGTAATGTGCTTCTCTTTTGCCTGTTTGTCTCTATTTCTGGATTGTCGAGAGATGCATTGCTTAGTGATAGCCCGAAAGACTAGGTCTGAGAAGATGTCATGCTTAGTCCATTTTGTTT
The DNA here is from genome assembly GCF_002162155.2 of Triticum dicoccoides. Taxonomy (NCBI): domain Eukaryota; kingdom Viridiplantae; phylum Streptophyta; class Magnoliopsida; order Poales; family Poaceae; genus Triticum; species Triticum dicoccoides. The sequence goes on along the minus strand of NC_041390.1, from coordinate 503,915,860 downwards.
GGCTGCTGCCTCTGCAGTGGCCTTGAAGGTTTATACTTCTTGTGTTTTTACTTTGCTTGAAATAACACGGTAGTTGAAGTTGATTGATGGTCCTTCACTTCCTGCATATCTACAGTTTGATTGCTAAGTCATGTAGTGGATGGTGTTTTGTCATGCTAAGTGATGTTGTTTCCTTTGGTTAAAAGAAGAATTGTTCTGGTGCCATTGTGTGGCTCTACACTTGTTTAGTACCTTTGATGGAATATATATATGTGCTCTGTGACTTGCTGTGTTCTAATGGTTCTGTCTGCATTTATTTTGTAGGTTGGAAAAGCTGATATGTTTCTGAATCTGTGACCTGCTGCTGCTCCTCAAGGTTTGCTCTCCTTTTCCATTGCATGTGAGCTACCTGTGGGTTCAGATGTATTTACTTGTTTGTGCATGTTATCATGGTTGTTGATGTACTGATAATCTCGCTATTCCGGATCTGCTCCGGGGGTCGTGTTATTTTTCAGTTTTTTTATAATTTCGTTGCGTGTGAGCAGGATGTGTAATCTTATTTCAACTGTTATACTCATTTTGGAAGTTGTGGTGGCTCGGTGTTCTTTGCCGGCGCTTTTGTATCTGTGTGAGGTCATGGAGGATGGGTCCGTTCTTGCTGGGGTAGAACTGGAGCTTCCAGGGGATAGTTCTGCTCCGATTCCGCGACGAGAATTTTTTTGGAGCTCGGCCTGGTGTGGTTTTGTCCATGCTTATGAATAGGCTGCCTTCCAGGCTATAAGTTTTTTGCAGCGTCTGTATGGGTTTGTGGTTCGAGACTATAATTATGACTGTATGATGGCCTATAGGACCTCCCTTCGTTCTTCCATAACAGTTGCAGTCTCTGCCATTCGGCGTGTTGGTCACTTGGAGAGAGAGCTATTGCGCTTGCGCCGTACGTCTGCGGAGATAGAGATAAATCCAGATGTTGGCCCTGTTCTGGTCCAGTTTGACTGGGGTCTGCTGTGCTCTCAGATGCTTTCCTCTCTTCAATCTCTTTAGCTATCTTTTCTGGGCTTCCTATTTGGGCTTGCGTGCCTGCTTTGTACTGAATCGGTTCATTCCTCTAATGCAATGAAGTCCTTGGGCTTTCTATACGGCTCTTACAGTGTTTTCTTTTTGTGTTTTGCAAGACTGAAAAGAATAGTCTTCTTCTTCGAATTCAATGCTCTTCCCACATGCCCAAATAATAAATATGTTACTTGTTTATTGATTCTTCCTGTGCTGGGTCTTTGGTCTTTGGACCGCCCCCTTCTCTTATAGAGAAAAAACTAGCATGGGCTTTAGAGGACCCTGTTCCTTTTGGGCTTCTGGTTCTTCATGGGCTTTTGGGAAGGTATTTCTTGGGCCGCGAACTTTAGAGAATCTTGTTCGTTTGGGCTTATAGTATCCCATGGGCTCTTGGGAAGGTGTTTCGTGGACTTGCTCTCTCTCTCTCTCTCTTGTTTTTTCCCTACTTGGATTTGTTTGATTGCCTTTTCCTTCTGCCTGTGTATTTTAAAGAAAGCTAACAGTTTACTTTTGGTATGCCTCTCCCTTTCATTTTAAAAATATAGTTCCATGCCCTTTATAGAGCCTTGTCTTTTGAATTCTGTTCCTGGGTCTAGGTGTATGCCTTTTTGCTATTTAATGCGCCTGATTAGATTGCCTTTGTTTGTGTTACGTTCCTGTTGCAGTGTGTTGTGGTTGTTCTGTTCTTCATGTCGTTCCTGTGAGTCATGCCTCAGCGCCGTTCTGTTCGTCGTAAGGCCAGTTCAAGCACCAGTCAACCACCTCCGCGCTGTGTTGTTCGACGAAGGCTGTCTTTCTGTGACTCACCGTTGCCCTACATATCCTCAGGCCTACCTAAAAGAAAATGTACATGGTGCCCTTTTAAAATAAGTCCTTTTCCTTTATAGGTGTGCCTCCTGCACTCTGTCCATTCCTCTTCGTACCTGTGACAGGCCCTTTGTTTTTTAGATGATGGTTTCTTCCCCATTCTTAGTCCAGAAATTATGTACCATAATAGAAAGAGATGCAGGGTGGTTGTTGATAGACTTAGGGGGAAGGGGCCTGCCATTGGATCACCCTTAAGTGCTGGCTGGGTTGGATTCACAACTGAGGAGTCTAAGATGCTGAAAGGTATGCTGAGTGCCGATTTGCCTAGAAACTATTGCATGATGCATTGCTGATTTACCATTGTTACTGAGTCGAAATAAATTTGCAGCTGGGTACCGAAAGAGATCTTTCTACGGTGGCCCAGACTACAAATGTGCCAACTATGGTGCAGTCTTCTGGTTCGAGGAGAGGGTGAGATCGGAGTCCGCTATTACGCTAAGGCGGGTGGTTTACAACAAATGTTGCAAGGGTGGTAAGGTGTATATTACACCTTTTCAAAAGCCACCCTTGTTTCTCTCTGAGTTGCTAAGATACAATGGTCCCTCGCGTAGCAGAGAGTTTATAAAAAAATTTGTCAGTACAACTGCCTCTTTTCATTTACTTCCATGGGAACTACTGTTGACCATTCTATAAATGATGGTAAACAGGCAGGTTTGTCATCGAATGGGATCTCTTATGCCTAAGGAAGGAAATACCCCTAAGTATGCCGAACTCTATATATATGATACCTAGAATGAGGTGCAAAATAGGATTCAGGCTTTAGAAAACGGTGAAAAGAGTGATGGTGGTTTAGATGAATCTATTGTTGAAGGCTTGATGCATATGCTTGATACACACAATTCTTATGTCAAAACGTTTAGATCAGCTAGAGAAATACTAGCAGCTAATAAGCATGCCGAGATAGCCATTCGTTTAGTTTTCCCTGATGAATCTGATGGCCCACAGTTTAGCCTTCCTACAACTGATGAGCTAGCATCTTTAATGTTTGGTGAGTTCATGGTGGAGGCTTCTTGTCGTGACATAATAATACACGGTAGAGATGACAATCTGCAGCAAATATCTTCTTTGCAAACTTCATATATGCCTTTGTAGTATCCTCTTCTCTTCCCCTATGCAGAATGTGGGTTTCAGCTCGGGCTTAAATATACTGGTTCAGACCCTTTAGATACTAGCAAAAGAACCAGGCTCACTATGCAGGACTGTTTTTCCTATTTTCTCCACTATAGACTAGAGCAGCATAATCCACACCTTTGTTGTGGTTTGCTTTACTCACAGGCCATTGTAGATGCACACGCTTGCATAGACAAGTGGAGGCTGCATTTCATCATGAAGGCTAATAATGATCTTAGAGTAGAGAACTTGCAATGAGTCACTGATGCTGCTGGAAAAGGGCAGACGGATGCAAGTTCTGTTGGCAAAAAAATCATACTTCCGTCCTCTTTTACCCATGGCCGGCGTTATATGATTGAGAACTTCCAGGACGCATTAGCTATTTCACCTGTCTTTGGCCCACCAGACCTTTTCACCAACTTTACCTGTAATCCCAAGTGTCCTGAGATAACAGAAGCCCTGTGTTCTGAGCCTGGCCAGATGCCTTTAGAGAGGGCGGATCTTCCGGTCAGGGTTTATCACATGAAGCTCAATGACTATATTCATGATATTAAAAGTGGGGAGGCCTTTGGTCCTGTCGTAGCGGGTAAAACGTGCTTTGTGATTCCTCTCATCTCTTTTTTTCTGTTCTTTTCCACCTCAACTCGTGATTGTTTTTTATCCCTTTGTTCACAGTACTGCACACTGTGGAGTTCCAGAAAAGAGGGCTTCCTGCTTTAATTGACTCTTTTATATCGGCTTCCATCCCTGATCCTGTTGCGGATCCTCTTGGATACGTTCTTGTTTCTGTACACATGATGCACGGCCCTTGCGGGGAAGATGGTGTTAAATGTCCTTGCATGAAAGATGGATTGTGTTCAAAAAAATTTCCTAAGTCATTTCAGCTCGAGACCTCTCTAGATGATAGTGGATTCCCTGTGTATAGTCGCCCAGACAACGGCCGTTTTATAATTAAACAAAGGTCAGGCTTGATAATAGGCATGTTGTTCCTTATAATCTGCTCATGCTAAAAAAATACCAAGCGCATATTAACATTGAGTGGTGTAATAAAACCCATGTCATCAAGTATCTTTATAAGTATGTTACAAAGGGTCCTGATTTTTCAAAAAAAATTGTTTGAAAGCATCAAAAACAAGCATGGTATTGAGATTGATGAGACCATGGAATATAGACAATGTCGTTACATATGTGATAAAGATGGTTGCTGGAGGATATATGGCTTTGATATACACAGTAAGATGCCTTCAGTTGAAAGATTGCATGTTCATTTATTAAATAAACACATGGTGCGTTTCAATGTTAAAGCAAACCTGAAGTCAGTTGCTAGATGAGTGGCTACAGAGAACAATGTTAACCGAGTGGTTTGTAGCTAATAGATGCCATGCAAATGCTAGGTCTCTTACTTATTGTGACTTCCCAACCAAATGGACTTGGCTAGCAAGCAAAAAAATGGATTCCTAAGACCTCGAGTTATATGATTGGTAGATTTTATTCTGTTCACTCTACAACTGGATAACTTTTCTATCTTAGAATGCTCTTGATGGTTGTCAAAGGTGCCATGTCTTATACGGATATTAGAACTTATAATAGGATTGTGTATGAAACCTTTAAGGAGGCATGTGCTGCTAGGGGCTTACTTGGAGATGATCTTGAATGGTATAGTGCGTTTGATGAGGCTTTGACCTGGGGTATGGGAGATCAGCTGCGCAGGCTTTTTGTTACAATCCTTGTTCATTGTGGTGTTAACGATGAAAATGCTTTCTTTGAAAAATATTGGTCACACTTGGCTGAGGATATTAAGTACAAGATCAAGCGCTCTTTTCATGATGATAATCATGTTGTACCTCCTGATGAGCTGAGAGACATCTTTCTTGATAAGTTGACAGTTCTATTTAGTAAAAATGGTTCTAATATTCTAGACCACAGGCTGCCATTAAAGACTACATATGATGATAACTCTGATGACAATGACATGATAACTGATGAACTATCTGCTGATCCTAAAAGTGAACTACTAAAGGCAGAAACCATGTACAACCAATTAAATCTAGATCAACTCCTAGCTTATAAGAATATTATCGACCGAGTTGTGTCTGAAAAACCTGGCTTTTTATTTGTTTCTGGATATGGTGGAACTGGGAAAACTTTTCTCTGGAGTTCCATAATTGCTTATCTTAGAGGTAAAGAAAGGATTATTCTCACAGTTGCATCTTCTGGGGTTGCAGCACTTCTTTTACCTGGAGGTAGGACTGCTCATTATAGGTTTAAAATACCAATCAGTCTAGATGACAATGGAACATGTGATATAAAAAGATCTAGCAAATTAGCAGAGATGATCAAATCAGCCTCCCTAATAATATGGGATGAGGCTTTAATGATGCATCGTAGATGTTTTGAGGCTTTGGATCGTAGCTTACATGATATTCTGTCTGCCGACGATCCTTCTATAGCTGACATGCCTTTTGATGGTAAGGTTATGGTTCTGGGTGGCAATTTGAGACAGATTTTACCAGTCATTGAGGGTGGGACTCGCTCACAGGTTATAAATGCTGCTATAACAAATTCACCTCTATGGCATTGTATAGAAGTTCTACATCTTAACTTGAACATGCGTTTGGTTGTGCAAACAACAGATCCTGTTTTACAAGCTGAGATAGCTTCTTTTGCTGGTTGGATCTTGAGTATTGGTGATGGTACATCGCCTTGTGTTACTAGACAAGGGGAGTGTGAGCCAAGTTGGGTAACAATTCCTGATGATATGTTGATCCATTATGAGGAAAATAGAATAGGCGCTATTGTTAATGTTGTATATACAAACTTCACTAAAAATTGTTCTAATCGAAAGTACTTGTGCCAAAGGGCTATCTTAACAACAACAAATGATCTAGCTCAAGAAGTTAATGACCATGTGCTAGCCTTAATGCCTTCTGCTGAAAGAGAGTACTTAAGCTATGATTCTATAGGAAATGCTGCTGACTCAATGTGTAATATGGATGTGTTTTATCCTATTGAGTACCTCAATACAATTAAAATTAACAATTTCCTACAGCACAAGTTGCTATTGAAAAAAGGCGTGCCGATTATGCTCCTTAGAAATTTGAGTCACGCAACTGGTCATTGTAATGGTACTCGTCTTGTTGTCTCTAAACTTGGTGAGAAAGTCACTGAGGATATTATCATGACTGGTTCTAATATTGGGGATGTTGTGTACATTCCAAGGATTTGCCTCACTACCAAGGATCCTAAATGGCCATTTACTTTACATCGTCACCAGTTTCCAGTCAGGGTTTGTTATGCCATGACTATCAGTAAGAGCCAGGGACAGACTCTCTCGGCTGTTGGATTATACTTGAAAAGCCCTGTTTTCACTCATGGCCAGCTTTATGTGGCGGTTTCACGTGTGACTTCCAGGAAAAACTTGAAAATACTTATCGAGAACAAAGATAGCACACTTGGATCTCAGACTAGAAACATAGTTTACTCTGAGATCTTTGAGTCTTTGGAATAGTACTTACGTCGTGCTTTATTTTACGAACTGCTTTTGGTCTCACTACTACTTGCTGCCTCTTAGTCTCTATTATTGTATGCTTCCTAATTTGGTGAAGTATTTTGATTGTCTGCTCCCTTTTCAATAAGATTTGAGGCTGTAAATGTTGTTTTATCTGTTGCCGCTCATTACCTAAGATAGCAAATACTCTTCTTTTCTGTGCATCTATTTACGTGTTAAAGGTATTTTGGTAGTTCGCTTAGTATGTCTGTTCACTTGACTTCGATTAGGTATGCTATCATATTGGAGAACCTAATATGTTGCTTCTTTGTGTATTTTTACCTTCCTAAGCAAAAGTGTCTTTGTGTTTCCAGATGGCGCATCAGATGCTCTCTGAGATACACAACCACAGTAGGAAGTGGGTTGTCTCTGTCCTTGTCTCGCGCCTGTGGTTTTATCGTGGGGGACTGACAATGGGCCTATCCAGCACATGGACTTAGTTGTTCTTAATAGCCAGGTTTGTATTTACATAGGTAGCTCAACGCCAACTGTCCATATCTGGCCTAGGATACCTTTCTGATTGTTGTTTTTGTTGGTAGGGCAACCATATGTATGTGCAGATACCTCCTCAGCGAGAAGAAGAACTGAAGAATGAGCTGCAGGTAGGAAAGGTCTACATGATGAGCAGCTTCAACTGCGTTGAAGCAAAGACAACTTATAGACCTGTTGAGAGTCGCTTCATGATTCAGTTCACCAGGTTTAGCAATGTTGTTTTATGCCCGGGTTTGGAAGCAGATTACCCGTTCTGCACCTACAATTTGATCCCATTTCAGGACATCCCCAGGCCATGTGGGCCACCACCTCGTTTCCTTGGTAAGTTGTGTCACTGCATGCCTAAGTACATTAAAAACCACTTGTCAAATATCTGGAGTCTGATGCTCTTGCAAATTATATGGTTTTGAAGATGTCATTGGAAGAATAACTGCTATTTCTGATGTGGTCACTATCCAATCAATGCATCAGCCAGAGCCATCAAACACAAGGACAATAATCCTAACTGACTTACAGTAAGTGTCATTTGCTTATTATTATGCATGCACCATTCTAGGCCACCTGCTCGTTCGTTTTTTTACTGATTTGTTCGTCATATGAAACCTATAGGGGCAAGGAGCTAAGGCTGGTCCTCTGGGGTGATCGAGCGATTGAATTTGAAGAAGAAGCAGTGCGGGAAAGAGACGAAAAAGGAAGCTGTGATTGCAATTTTCATAGGAACACTACCTAAAATAAATCAAGGTGGTCAACCTATTGCATCTTATACATTTATGCATTCTTTATTGTACAACCTTTTCATCCTATGTTCAATGCAGCCTCTTACCCCTCTATATTGTTCAATAACTATGCAGGTGTTCAAGGACTTAGTGGTAGTTCTCCTTGTTGTTGGTACATTGACAAGGATCTCCCAGTGATAAATGACTTCCGCAACAGGTGATTTCTATATGCCTTCTAATTGGCTTATCTTGCTTTAACCATGAATTTGAAGTCAGTGTTGTTTTCTTTGTCACGCTGCTATCTATCTCCCCTATTGCGTATTAAAATAGGTTGGGGAATAATTTCAAACCCATTAATAACAATGCTGCTTTGACCGAGGGTGCATTTACTACCCGTATCTATGCTGATCCAGTTGAAAAGTCCGTGTCAGAGCTCCTCCGCCTGAACCCTTACAAGAACGAGGTATCCTCGCTGTCTTTTCCTCTATATGGTGTTCCCACTTTTCCTGGTCATGTGCTCAACTACAAGTTAAGTTACTTCGACAGGAAAAATGGTTCATATGTACCATTACTGTCCAGAGGCTCAATCCTGATCAGCGCTGGTGGTTCTTCTGTTGCTCCTCCTGCAACAAGACCTCTACAATAGTCGCATCGAACTAGCGATGCGCCAATCCTAACTTCTCATCCATAGCAGCACATGAAACGTATGTGCCTTCCTAGACCTTTGTCTCCTGTTTCTTTTGTTTTGTGTTGTTTGTTTCCTCAGGCTTCCTGCCTGATTTATTTAGACATGCCTCTTCTATGTTTTATTAGTCCTTCAGTACAATCCTCATTCTATTTGTGCCATGTGCAGGTATTGTATTTCGGTATTTGCGAGTGATGACGTAGGTGAGGCTGAGTTCACCATGTTTGATAAAGTTGGAAAAGCAGCTGTTGGAAAACCACTCCTCAATTTACGGAAGTTTAGAAACCCAGGACTTCCAACCATACAAGAGATAGCCCGTGTACCGATGGTTGATAGGATTGCTCCACCAGAGGTTACCTAGATTATTGGGATGAAGTATAAACTTATTGTGTCCATTGCAAAGAGAAGCTTTGCAACCATAAGCACATAGTTATTATTTCAAGTTGTGAAAATTATGGAAACCTACAAGCCTGAGTTAAGCTCATCTGCCTTTGACTGTGTCCCTGGATCATCTGGAGCATCATCATCTGCTTCCCTCACTGACAGTCCAGTACCACCTGAGATGTTTACACCCAATACCCCAAGCATCAACCAAGCCCAGTCTGGCAGCTCCTCAGGGAGCCCTGCTATAAATTTTCCATCACCTACAAGCGTGGTGTGTTGTTTTCTTAGTCTACCATCTCTCGGTCGATTTATTCAGTCAAGATGCCCGAAAACTAATTCAGTTCTTCTCATTTCCTTTCTTTTACACTCAGACGCAGACACCAACTTCAAAGCTCAGTGTTGGTCTCCTTTCATCTGCATCTCCAGGGTATGCCTCTTTAGAAAGGACTACTGCAGTATTTTCTAATACTTGCTTGCTCTTATGATCGCATTTTCTTTTCTAGCAAATCACCATGCCCACCCAGCAGGACCAGACATGCTTTATTTATCAGCAATGACAAGAAGCTCCCTCTGGCACAGGATCCTCCAAAGAAGTGTGACGAAATAGCCGCGATACATATTTCTCTGCTCCGCCTGAAATACATGTTAACACACATGTGCTAACTAATGCATAATACTATAAATGCACACATATACATTTAGTAAATGAGCAGCATGCTCATGCGCTGATACATAGGTGTCAAGGCAAAATCTTACTATTGTATAGCCTAATAACCATCCAATATCAATATGCTATGTCTCTCTACTATCAAGCTTATGTATATGTTGGGTGCTCCAAGAGAACGATGATGAAAAGGCTGAAGATCCTTCTAATGCTGCTAATGCAAAAGATGATAAGAGTCCACTTCAGAGAAACAAGAAGTATGTACTACTTCTTACATTCCACTAATATAGCTGGTTTCCAAACCTGTGTATAGTGTTCCGCTTATTTATTTTTGACTAACACACCTTGAAATAAAGGAACCCCGTTGCTGGAAAAGGAGCTGGAGGAGGGAAGAAAACAAAGCAGCAGTGACTCCTTTACCCTGCCTATGCTTAAGATATCTATAGGTACACCACAATTTCCCTATATACTACTATTCTTGGACTTGTTTTGCCATTCTCATACTTGGAACTGGTTTATGAAACTTTGCATTTTGTTGTAGGTTATCTATCCTATGTACATTAGCTTTTCCTCAGCAAGATCGAAGGAGAAAGATGGCAGTTTATGCATCTAGTTTCGCTCTCGACAACGCTCCATCACAATGCTCTTTGACCAGCTACAAGTAGAGTCCGTTGCCGTGTATGCTTCTTGCATAGACCTTGATGTGGTTGTATGCTTCTTACGAAGCATTTCTAAAACTCCTCTATTTATATGTCTATGTGCTAAAAAGTCTTTGGTTGCTCAAGTAGCAGTGTCAAAGCACAGCAAAACAAAAAACTCCTCTATATAATCAAGTGAACTCTAGCCTATTATGTGTGTGCTGTTCGATTATCATTTTCCTTTTTATGCGTGATATGTTGTCCCATAGTCTGCAGATGATTTCTTCTTTTCATAGATGATTTTGTCTCCCCTCTGTTTTAGACTCTGGTCATCTCCTCCTTTTTTTCATAGCCTTTAAGGCTCTCGCCCATTCCTGTTTTTACTTCGGCCCAGTAGGCCCGTTCTTGGCCGTGCCTCATATCCAGACATGTTGTGTGGCTGAGGACTGGACTATGTGATGTCCCCCATAACCTGCACGCTCTCTTACTCCACCCCACCAATCCCGCCGTCACACTCTCCGCGCATCCATTTCTAGGGTTTCTTCCCTCGCTACATCTTGGTGCCCTGGGCTTATGGCGTCTTCTTCAACCGATGAAGCTGCATCCTATACTGCCGTTTCAGTTCAAGGTAGATTCCATTCTTTCCTTGTTCCTCTAAGCTGAGCTGCTGCCCCTGTATTCTTAGATCCAGTCGTCCTTTCTCAGCGCCTAAGCTGGCGGATAGCCTAAACTATTTTACAATCTTGCTAGGTATTTCATCCTCGTCTATCTGTTCCAGAAGAAATATTACAAGATCTTTTCTTTCTTATGGTGAAACAAAATGCCCAGAGATCTGGACACACTACCATTTCCAAATCGTTTTCTCTCCTGATAGTAGAACTGCACGAAGGCATTTTGATAATGCATTGGCTAAAGCTTTTCAGCTTGAATGCGATGAAATTGTTACTATTGATACTCCTGACTAGGAGTTCTTAATTAGCATCCCAAACAAGCAGTAGAACAGACAAGCAGTCAAGTTCCTTCAGTTCGAAAAGAGGCTTAACCTGGGTAATATATACTTTACCACCCTCTATGCAGATGAAAACTCAACATTTTGTGGCACACCAGCCTATGATTTCAATGATAACCATGCCGGATCCTAGGTTTTAGTTAAAATAACAAACCTCCCGCTGCATCTTTGGACATTCAAGACAGTGGATTTTATGCTGCATCCATATTGTGTCGTCTCTGCGCTTTACCCTGACACAATCACCTACAATGATCTTCTCGTGTTTCGGTGCATCTGTTGGACAGACGTGCCAGAAAATGTGCCATTGCGGATGAATATCAAGATCAAACGTAGGTTTAGGGATCCAGCAAACACAACAACAGGGATCCACATGGACATGTTCACTGTGCTTATTAGTGTGCTTAACAACCCTTTCAGCAAGATAATGAGGCCCATTGAGCCATTACCACCTCTGCCAAATGCTCGGGACATCACCATCGATGCTGCTGCCCCACACTGTTTTCTTCAAGACACGAAGGTCGACCCCGATATATTCTAGGAGCAATCACATTCTATAATCCTCAAACGAGAAGATGGTGTTGAACCCATAGACACAAAGGAAATACTTTCTGCGGTCATTCGGTATATACCAGCGTCAAGATACATCATGGTGAAGCCAATTAGCTTTGATACTTTCCTTGTATACTATCAAGGGGATGTTCAGTATGCTACATTTGCAGCATTCAGATCAACTGTTCTGGCAAGGGGACACATTGAGCTAAGCGGCCACATCTTCAAGGCTATTCCTTGGTGTTCTTCTTATGGTGGCCAGCAAATTTCACTTACCCGATTTATTCGTGTGAGTATAAGTGAACTTCCGGCTGGAATCTTCCAACACGAAATAGCAAGCCAGTTGTTGAGCCCGTTTGTCTTGGTTGAAGAGAATGGTTTGCCTGGACAGGGCTTCATAAATACACATATATATGACTGTTTCGGCTAGGTGACAGTGTGATTGATATCCCAGATTATATTACCATCTACATAACGCCACGTGGATGCGAATCAGACTATATGCATACAGGACATCATTATATGCCGCTGTACATGCGACAGGCAAAGATAACGGTTCAATCTCCAACTATGCTGGAAAACTAAGGTATACTATATGTGTGAGTCAATTTATGTACACATACTGACAAGGTCCTATGATATAATAGTTAACTTATTTCTTCATTTCCCATAGGAATATTGCTGTGATGAAGCCTACAAAAGTTGATGTATTCTGCTCTCTGAGCAAACTACTATACATCAAATAGGGGAGAAGATTGAAAACTTCAACTACCTATTACAAATGTCTTATTAGCAAGCAACCTTACTATGCCACCAGTGTATTTTTATTTTCAAACTATAACGCCACTTTAAGACCTATATTACCTGTTTCTCTTTTCTATTACATGTGATCAACAATTACAGTGGCCCTCTGTGTACCTTTCTATTCGCATTTTCCTTTCCAACTACTACTATGGAGGCCCTTGAAAGTTGTGGTGTATGGGCCCAGAGACAATAGCCCAGCCAAAAGGCCCATAGACATATCATATATTGCTATGAAGGCAGCCAAATGAAACCCCAGATTGGCAGAGTGTTCTCTCCTGCATGTTCAGTGCCTCGCTCCCAAACAATGACCACACCGGCGCGAGCGCAGTCAATTTTGCTAACCGTTGTTTCTCCATGTGTTTTAGCATCTGGATGCCTGGAGAACTCCTCAGCAGGACCACATGTAACTACCCTTACGATTCAGTGATGTAGCCGCAGATCTATGTGCCCTCTTTCTGATTAAGCTTGGAGCTGTGGTCGGCGCTTAATCTATCTACCTAATTTCACAGGAGATGCCACTGGATGCAGAGGAGATACATGCCAGGTTTTCTCCGGATGAAGAATACTCCAACAATAACCAATCTAAAGGCCAGCTGCTTGAGGTGGCTTTCTTTCAGAAAACTAAAAAAACATTCCTTTGACCAGAATGATTTTCCTTGGTATGCACTGAAGTTGTTCCGAATTTTTGATGCAGGAGGAGATGCCAGGCATGGAAGAGGCCTACACTCAGTATGAGAATTCACAGTCGTGTTGTGAGGTTGGTGGTTATATAGTAGAAAACAACTGATACTTTAGTTATCTGTTGTGGATACTTTTTCTATGCCTATTTCCTCTCAGCAAGATTCATAGTTTAAGCTTCGTGGGCTTATTATGAAAACTATTTCTTAATGTCATGAAGTTTTAAGCAGGCAAAAAGATATGCCTGTACTGACACCACTCAGCGAGGCAAATTTTGAACCATGAAAACCAATGCTGGCGTGGTCATCTAAAAATAATACACCAAATACTTCCATACAAGCACACACCAAAGTCTTTTTGTTTCATATAGGCACAGTACTAGAGAGCTTCCTGCATTGTGTCAGTGTTGGATGTGTGTCTTTTTGTTTCATACAGGCTCAATACTCCTGTTTATACATTGCATTCAGGATTCAATTCACACTTGTGATAGTCATTAGTTCATACTTGTGATAATTAGAACCTACCAGGTAGTGAGTGTTGTGGTCTACACCGTCGATGCATAGCTTATGCTTATATAAGTGATCATATACAAACTTACCTTTATCAACATCTTGTGCATAAAGTTGTCCAGGATAAATTAGTTATCTTTGTTCCAGCTGTTACCATAGCGAAAACTAATATGGTGTTAGTTCTGCTTGGGTTATTCAAAGTACACTTTCCCTTATAAAAGCTTTTACTTGCCGAAATATGATTCATGCCCTCGCGCCTAATGACATCCGTTTAAAATCACAGGCCATACCACCGATGATCAAAATCCCTTACAGGATGATTCTGGATGTTCTTTTAGAGACTTTAGAACTTCCAGCAGCTGAATATCGAAGCAAAGCATGTGATGGCGGTAGAGTATGTGTCATTGTTTTTTTTCCATACGCCCACATCATATGTTGAAGATCATGGCAGTTGTATGGCTATTCCCGGGGTACAGTGTATCGATCATGCAATGTCAGAGGACACAGCTGCCATGGAAGCAATTGGATACATAAAATGCATGGTTAAGACTGAACTAAGAGACTATAGTTACAGCAACATGAAGAAACTGGATGAGGAAAATCAGTCTCTAAAGCATGAGCTAGTAGTGGCAAAGTATAACAAGCAGAAAACAAAGGCGAAGAACAAATCCATTAAGAACAAATTAACGATGGCTAGGTATAAGAACAAGAAAAATGCTATGGGCTGCTTCATTCTTACAAGATACATTCATGGATTATCTGATCATATATGCAATGTGACAGCGCTCAACAGATCATCTGGGAATGAACCCATGGATCAGCTTATGAACGAACCTCTTAACAACATTGAGAAGATAGAAGAAAGGCTCAAGCGCAGGGTGCTCAAATCAGAAAAGCAACTAAAAAGCATCAAGAGAGGTTTCTAGAGTTCTATTCTACAAGAATGGATCCTAAACCATACCTTTTAGAATTGTAGTCTATTTCGATCCTTTTGTTTAACCGCATAGATTAACCATAATGTATATTTATATTTCTCTGTCTGTGTAAGACTTGCTAAGACTGTGTGTAAGAACTAATGATGGCCCTGTTAAGACTTTGTTGCTTGCACCGTTTATGTCTGTGTGACTTTTTATTTAATTTTTAGTGCCATTTATATCTCTATAACTGGCATAGCCAAGGCCATCAATATACTTCAGGATTCCTATTGCGTATACAATTCCTGTTTCTGTAGACAGCAAAGTGAAATTCGCTAATGCAGTGCAAAATAGCTTGTTTCTATCTGCCTATGAAAATGCGATCGCACGGCTATGAGAGTGGGCTCATATTCTAAAATACACGCACTAAAAAAATGAATAAATCCTTGGGCCTGGTGTCCATATCAGGCTGCACTGAAAACCCTTGGCAAGCCCACAACAGTCCATATACAGCAAGCACACTGGCTCCAACTCATAGATTCTAGGGTTTCTATCAGCTGCATCCATTTCAGGTTCGATCTACCACCCCCCGAGCCGCCTCTATCTTCCAAGTTCGTAAACCACGCATCCATTGTAAGGATATGGCGGGAAAGGATCCGAATTCTCCATTGGACGAAGAACTCATGGTCAGGGGCCTTCCACAGGTACGTGCCTCAAGACAATTGGGTAATTTACTTCCTCTTTATATAGTCGATTAAAGCATATGTGCAACGACATTTTTGATCATTTGCGTGATGCATGCCTGATTTACAACTTGCAGATGTCGCCAACCCATTTCAACATAAGCAAATGTTACATTCTTCAGCAAGCCACGAACACTCTTAAGGTGCAAATCACAGACCATGACATACTTGACATGGGAGATGTAGCGACCAGACCTCAAACAGTCTGATCTCTGTGCTCCGGTGTCATCCCTGGATCAGTAATGCTGACACCACACAGTACTCGGAGGATTTATAACAGAGTAGCAATCACACACTTATTACATCGAGTGTCTCAAGAGAGAACTTATTACAATAAATATGTCTTAAGGCCACCTAATAACGATAACAACGGAAGGCTTGGAAGATAAGTGAGTCCATCAACTCCATCGGCATCACTAAGTATAGAACCACGACCTAAAAACTCCTTAATCATCGTCTAAAAAGTCTGCAACATTAACGTTGCAGCCTGAAACGGGTCAGCACATGGAATATGCTGGCAAGGTAACACATAGAGTGTAATGGAATGAAACAGCTATACTATATGCATATTTGGCTGGTGGAAAGCTCTATGGTTACAGTTTTGCGTAAAGCTAATTTTTCCCTACTTCAAAGGAATAAATTTATTTAACTATCATGGTAGTTGTTAAACATTGAGAATGGTTGACAGCATTCTCAATCCCAATTAAGCATCATCATTAATCAAAACCCAACAAAATTAGATTAGAGTAACATGTTGAGATTCACATGATAATCCAAGTACTAGATACTAAAGATTGTCCATAACCGAGGACACGGCTAACCATGATTAGTTTATTACACTCTGCAGAGGTTTGTGCACTTTTCCCCACAAGACTCGATCGCCTCCGTTTGGTTTCTCGCACTACATGGTGTTTGAGAAGACGGATGACCGAGACATAGTCTTTCAGAACCGCTAGCACCTTACGATCGGGTAGACCATACCACCTACATCCCCTACATCTGCTAGTCTACCACTGTAAGAGTTCGCACGACTTAGTCAACTATGCTAGAGCCCATAATAGCTTGTGGCTGCACACGGAAGTTTCTAGTATGAATAGTCTCATGATCCCTTTGAGCCTGGGTGTCGGTCCAAAAGAAAACATGCAAGTCCTGGAATACCCAGGTGCCTCAATCCACCCAGATGTGTGTTTAACTTGCCACCCTAGATAAACCATTAATTAACAAACTCACATCTGTCATGGATATCACTCACCCAGTCCACGTCTACTAGCATAGCATGGCACAATAAGCAAACGTAGAAGTAACTCCCAAAGGTTTGATAATAAACAGGTAATAGGTACTACCTCAACTACTTCCCATCCCACAATTTAATTAGATCCTAATCATGTAACGTGTGAGGATTGATCTAATGCAATAAAACTGGGTAGTAGGAAAGGTATGATCAAAGTGTTACTTGCCTTGTTGATGATCCGGGAAACCTAGCGATTCGAAGTAACAGGCGGGGCACTCCGGGTATTCTATCGTAGACAAACAAACAAGCATACAATAAGTACTCATCTAAAGCACAGGTAAAAGTCAAATAAGATATCTAACCAGAAGGTTCAACTTAAGAACTCCGGTTTGTAAAAAGAATCAAATCGAACGAAGCAACGAAAGTCAAACGACGAAAGAAAACAACTTCGTTCTACTAATCTGGATCTAAGGCAATTTTTACAGTAGCAAAAACTTGTTTAAGTTGGTTAAACGGATAAAGGGTTTCGAGACGAAACTCCAGGCGCTTGAATCGCGTGATTCCGATAAACGAGCAAAAAGTTATACTAAAAGGAAAATCGGATCAGGAATCGCGATCAGAAAAATCGCGGGTTAAATCCGAGAAAAAGAAAAACGATGAACGTTCGTTAGAACAAACGAACGGACGAACGCTCGCTATTTAAATAAATCGGAAAAACCGATCTATTTAAAAAAACGAAACTAAAAAAACCGACGGAAAACCGAACGGTTTTTCGAAAAAAAACGGCGCAGAAAACGAGGCGCGGCGAACCTCGGGCGGCGTGCGGCGCGGCAAGGCGGCGGCGGTGCGGCAGGGCGGCGGCGGTGCGGCAGGGCCGCGGCGGCGGCGCGCGGCAGGGCTGGGGCGGCTTAGGGTTTGGCTGGGGTTGGGCCTCCCCCCGGCTTATATAGCCTAGTCGGGTCAGAGTCCTAATCGGACACGGCCCGTTAGGTCGGTTCGTTTTTTTAAATAATTACGCATGGAAGAAAAATATAAAGAAATACTAAACGTACTCCAAAAATCCCGAAATAAACTTTCCCGGGCTTCTAAAATCAAGCCGCACAAGGTGAACATTTATTTGGGGCCTAAATGCAATTTTGAAAAACGCACATTTTTCCTAAATTCAAATAAAATAATGAAAAACTACGAAATAAAATCTTATTTGATTTTATAATTAAATCCTCAATATTTCTTTATTTTGGGAAAGTCATTTTATTCCCTCTCTCATATTTTTGTAATAGAAATAATTGACGATAAAATAACAAAATCAAATGATCCTATTCTCAAAATTTGAGAAAACTCAAATATGAAAATAACGAAATCCCCAACTCTCTCCGTGGGTCCTTGAGTTGCGTAGAATTTCTAGGATCAACCAAAATGCAAAATAAAATATGATATGCATAGATGATCTAATGTATAACATTCCAAATTGAAAATTTGGGATGGTTCAAACCTACCCCCCTTAAGATGAATCTCGCCCTCGAGATTCGGGTTGGCTAGAAAATAGGTGAGGGTGGTCCTTGAGCGAATCTTCCTCTCGTTCCCAGGTGGCTTCGTCCTCCGTGTGGTGGCTCCACTAAACTTTGCAAAACTTGATAACCTTGCTGCGAGTGACTCGACTGGCAAACTCGAGAATCTTAACTGGTTTCTCCTCATAGGTCAAATCGTTATCCAACTGAATAGTTTCCAATAGCACTGTGTCTCTCAACGGTATGTCAGCCATCTCTGCGTGGCACTTCTTCAACTGGGAAACATGGAACACATCATGAACTCCTGACAATCCTTCGGGCAATTCCAACTTGTAGGCCACTTCTCCCATACGCTCCAAAACTCGATATGGTCCTACAAATCGTGGCGCTAACTTTCCTTTAACTCCAAAATGCTTTGTTCCTTGAAGTGGAGATACTCGAAGATAAGCTCTATCTCCAACTTCGTAAACTGTCTCCTTGCGTTTAGAATCTGCATAACTCTTCTGTCTGGACTGGGCTACCTTGAGCCTATCGCGAATCAATTTCACCTTCTGTTCAGACTCCTTAATCAACTCAGGTCCAAACAACTGGCGGTATCCAACTTCGTCCCACGACAATGGTGTCCTGCACCTCCTTCCGTACAAGGCTTCGAAAGGGGCCATCTTCAAACTGGTTTGGTAACTGTTGTTGTAAGAGGACTCTGCATATGGCAAATTGTCGTCCCAACTAGATCCGTAATCTAGAGCACAAGCTCTCAGCATATCCTCCAAAATCTGATTGACTCTCTCGGTCTGTCCATCTGTCTGTGGATGAAAAGCTATACCGAATTCTAGCCTGGTTCCCAAAGTTTCATGCAACTGCTTCCAGAACTTTGAGGTAAACTGGGTTCCTCTATCTGATTCGATACTCCTCGGAACTCCATGCAGACATACGATCCTGGTCATGTATATCTTTGCCAACTTTGCACTGGTGTAGGTGGTCTCTACTGGGATGAAATGAGCTACTTTCGTCAATCGATCAACTACAACCCAAATCGAGTCATTAGCCGAAATGAGTCCTGGGTAATCCCGTGATAAAATCCATGCCTAATTTATCCCACTTCCATTCAGGTATCGGCAATGGTTGTAACAATCCTGCTGGCTTCTGATGCTCTGCCTTTACTCTCTGACACACAACACAGACTGCTATATACTCTGCAATATCCTTCTTCATTTCGGTCCACCAGAAAATGTCTTTCAAATCCAAATACATTTTGGTATTTCCTGGGTGAATCGAATATGGTGAATCGTGTGCCTCTTGCAGAATCAACTTCCTAATCTCCGGGTCATTGGGAACATAAACACGGTCTTCAAACCATAGGGTGTCGTGCTCATCCTCACGAAATCCTTTAGCCTTTCCTTTGCTAAGTTTCTCCTTAATAGAGGCAATCTCCTTGTCAGTCTTCTGAGCTTCTCTGATTTTATCCACCAATGTAGACTGAATCTCCAATGCTGCTACATAGCCTCTCGGAACTATTTCCAAACACAGTTCACGAAGATTTTCTGCTAACTCCCTTGGTATTCCTCCCGTCATTAATGTATTGATGTGGCTCTTACGGCTTAATGCGTCAGCTACTACATTAGCCTTTCCGGGATGATAATGCAATCTCATATCATAATCCTTGATGAGCTCCAACCATCTCCTTTGTCTGAGGTTTAACTCCTTCTGTGTGAAGATGTATTTCAAACTCTTATGATCCGTGTACACCTCACAATGATTTCCAATCAGAAAATGTCTCCATGTTTTCAATGCATGCACTACGGCTGCTAACTCCAAATCATGCGTAGCATAATTGAACTCATGAGGCTTCAGTTGTCTTGAGGCATATGAAACAACTCTCCCTTCCTGCATAAGCGCTGCTCCAAGTCCTCGACATGAAACGTCACAATACACCTCATAATCCTTGGTCTGGTCTGGCAAAATCAACACTGGTGAGGTAACCAAACGTTTCTTCAACTCCTGGAAACTAGCCTCATATTCCTTCGTCCATATGATCTTGGTATCTTTCTTTAATAACTCTGTCATAGGCTTCGCAGTCTTTGAGAAATTCTCAATGAATCTCCGGTAGTATCCTGCGAGTCCAAGAAAACTCCGGATCTCTCCCACGGTGGTTGGTGCTTCCCACTTGGTCACGGTATCAACTTTAGTGGGATCAACTGCTATACCTTCTCCAGATATAACGTGTCTGAGGAATCCTACTTCCTTCAACCAAAACTCACATTTGCTCAACTTGGCATATAATTGATGTTCTCTGAGCTTTCCAAGTACCAAACGCAAATGCTCCTTATGCTCCTCTTCATTCTTCGAGTAGACCAGGATATCATCAATGAACACTACGACGAACTTATCCAAAAACTCCATAAATACTTTGTTCATCATGTTCATAAAATATGCGGGTGCGTTAGTCAGACCAAATGACATAACGGTATACTCGTACAGCCCATACCTGGTGGTAAAAGCTGTCTTAGGTATATCCTGTTCTCAAATCTTCAACTGGTGGTATCTTGATCGCAGATCAATCTTGGAAAATACCTTAGCTCCTTGCAATCGATCAAACAGATCATTGATCATCGGTAGTGGGTACTTGTTCTTGATCGTTACTTCATTCAATCCTCGATAATCAACAACCATCCTTAGCGATCCATCATTTTTCTCCACTAGAAGTACTGGCGATCCCCAAGGCGAAGAACTTGGGCGAATATATCCCTTATCCAGTAACTCCTTAATCTGCTTCTTAATTTCCACCAAATCCTTTGCTGGCATCCTGTATGGTCTCTTTGATATTGACCTTGTGCCTGGCAATAGCTCAATCAAAAACTCAATATCTCTATTTGGTGGCATGCCTGGCAACTCTTCTGGAAATACTTCAGGGAAATCCCTTACCACTGGTACTTCCTCCTGCACAACTCAGTTAAGCAATTTACTTGAGTCCTCTTTGGCACATGTCGGGATACATACTTGATCATTCTCCCATCTGGGGTAGTAAGCAAAATTGACTTACTAGCACATTCAATATTCCCTTCATACTTCGACAACCAATCCATGCCTAATATCACATCCAATCCTTGGGATTCCAATACTATTAGGTCAGAGGGAAAAACATAGTTGCCAATCCTCAATGGTAACCGATCACACCATCGACTAGCCAAATATTCTGCTCCAGGCGAGGTTACTAACATGGGTGACCTAAGGGCTTGGGTTGACAGGTTATACTTATCCACAAATCCCCTTGAGATGTATGAATGTGATGCACCAGTATCAAAAAGAACGAGTGCAGTAAATGACTTAACCAAAAACTTACCTATTACTTCATCAGGCTGAGCTTCAACCTCCTCCACGCTAACGTGGTTCACTTGTCCCCTGTTGAAAGGGTTCGGCTTCTTCCCAGAGCTTCCATTGCTATTTCCATTTTGTATTTCAGGGCATTCATTGGCATAATGTCCGGTCTTCGAACACTTAAAGCAAGTGCCTTGGCTCAGGTCCTTCTTGGCTGGGGTTGATGGGTTGGTGCGATTCTGGC
Source organism: Triticum dicoccoides (assembly GCF_002162155.2). Lineage (NCBI taxonomy): Eukaryota > Viridiplantae > Streptophyta > Magnoliopsida > Poales > Poaceae > Triticum > Triticum dicoccoides. The sequence goes on along the minus strand of NC_041390.1, from coordinate 503,894,224 downwards.
CGTTGCTTCCTCCATTCCCATTACCATTCCTGCTGCCATTGTGATTGTGCGAGCTACCTCCTCCATGGGTATGCTGAAAATGTCCTCCCGGTCTAGGGGTAAAACGTGGCTTCTGCTAAGCTCCTGAAGTGTACTTTCCTTGTCCATACTTCCTCTTGCGATTCTCAATTTGCTGGTGCTTGCCTTCAATCATAAGAGCATGGTCTACCAACTCCTGGTAGTTGTTGAAGGTTGCTACCATCAACTGCATGCTCAACTCATCATTCAGTCCTTCCAGAAACTTCTCCTGCTTTGCTGCATCCGTAGCGACGTCATCTGGGGCATAACGTGCTAACTTACTAAAGTCCTCCACATACTGGCCTACTGTCCGTCTTCCTTGGCGCAAGTTGCGAAACTCACGCTTCTTCATGGCCATAGCTCCTGCTGAAACATGGGCAGTACGAAAGGCCTGCTGAAACTGGTCCCATGTGACAGTGTCGACAGGGAAAGTGGCTGTGAAATTCTCCCACCATGATGCCGCGGGTCCTTCAAGCTGATGTGCGGCAAACTTCACCTTCTCTGCATCGGTGCATCCTGCTGTGGTCAACTCTCTACCTGTCTTGCGGAGCCAATCATTTGCTACTATCGGCTCGGTGCTACTGGAAAACACCGGCGGATTTAGCCTAAGAAAACGGGCTAAGTGATCAACAGGTGGTGGTGGTGGTGGGTTGTTGTTGTTGTTGTTGTTGTTCCCCTGGTTCTAATTCTGGACTAGCAACTGCATCAATGTGTTCTGCTGCTGGATCAACTGGTTGAGCTCCGGTGGAAAGGTAAATCCGGGGTCACGTCTCGGAGGCATCTGAGGGTTTAGAAAAGATGAGATGTAAGAATAGAGGGGGTCTAAAGAGAAAACACTACCCATATGCACATGAGGCAAAAGCAAATAATTCACTTCATTCAATCAAACAAGGGCATACAATCGATCTAACTATCGCAAAAGTGCTCGGACTACTATATTTACATGGTGGACTACTACTACTGATGGGGTGGTCTACTAGAAATATTCTTCGGTTGTAGACTCCATGATATTTGCTCCAGCTTCATCAACATAGTCACCATCGCTTTCGTCTGGGTCCGAGTCTGTGTCGTCGATGATGATGTAGTCTTTCGGGCTAATCTCCTTGGGTTCTTCGTCTTCATCTACTGGTGTAGGGTCTCCCATAAATATCCTGATCTTCTTGATCAGATCGTCATTCTTCTCCACCAATACTTCAATTTCCTCTTCATAATCTTCATGTGTAGCCTTGAGTTCTTCCTCCAGTTCCTTGATTCTAGTCTTAGCCTTCTTCAGATCTATCATGTCGGAGCACATCTGGTTCTCCTGACATCGAATGTGCTGGTTTAACTCCTGGATAAAAGCTGCAATTGATCTATCCTTCCTGGTGCTGATCATCTCCCAGTGCTCGTCTCGGCGCCCACAAATCTGGTAGATAGTATCCTTGAGATCATTGCGGTAGACTACTCCAATGCGTCCCATGGCGATGTGAGTTGCCATGCTCTTTCCTAGACTCCAAGTTGGTGCATCAAAAGAAAACTCTATGGGCTCGGTGTCGGGGAAACTGATCCACCAACACCTATAGGGACCGGGCCCCTTTCGGTTCGGAGGGGGGCGGAGGCCGCGCAAAGAGCGGATCGAGGCAGTACACGCGAGCAGTTTTACCCAGCTTCGGGCCGCACGGATGCGTAAAACCCTACTGCTGCTTGTTTGTGTGTATTGAATTCTTGCTCAGGAGCGATGGACGCTGCCAGACCGAGCGTGAGAGTGTTCCTGATGTTTCGAATGAGCCGAACCCCTTCTACGTTGCGCTTGGGCCTCCTTTTATACTTTCAAGGGGTCACCGACAGGTGGCAACGTAGACTAGAAGGGTAAAAATGGAAAAGGATGCGGTAGGTGCAGCTACCGCTATTGTGGACACAATGCACCCTACCTAACTCTGACGGCAGGGGACAAGGTCATTGAATGCCCATCTGAGTTGCCTAAACAGTGCAAAAAGTGACCGTTAGGAGCGCCACCGTTTGCCACGATGGCCTTCTCTTCATCTCCGCTTGCCACCGCGTACCCCTGGCTGCACAGGCTCCCGCCACGCGCCCCTGAGGAAGCCTCATGGCGACACGCGGGTGGGTGCGCTGGAGCATGGGTATAGAGTGGCAGCGGGGCCCCGGCGAGTACCTTGTCGGGGTCGTCGTCTTGTCGAGTCCATAAGTTTGTCGCTCACCGGACCTTGCCGGGACGTGCGGTGCATCGCGGCAAGTTTCTTGAAGTGCCGTGGTTGGCCTTCCCGGCAAGCTCCTCTTGCCGGGGCCTTGTCTCTTCCCGGCAAGATCCTCTTTCCGGGGCCTTGTCTCTTCATCTTGAATGCTTTGTTCTTGAATGGCTCCAAAGGAACCCACGGAGGACTCTGGCGGTCGTCCGGCAAGCCTTGCCGCGCGGCGCTGCAACTGCCCGTGCACAAGTTCGGGATACTAGGGTACCCCTACTCTAGTACACCGACACTCGGTGACTGGCATGAACATCCTTCCTGGAACTTGAACTTGAATCATCCAGCGCTCTTCTTCAGGTAAAGTGGCGTTGTAGGTTCCAGTGAAGCTTGGTACTCCTATGTTCAGGTATCTAGTGACTTCCTTCAAGTGACGTCCAAAGGGTGTATCTTCATCCGGTTGTGTAAACTTGTTCCTCGCATCCGCCATCCTAAAAGAGTAGAAAAGATGAAAGGTCAGAAAGGAAGAGAGTGAATAGTGATCTAGGTCTTTAGCTTAGTGGCCGTGTCCTACAGTCAGCATGTGCTTTGATACCATCTCTGTAGCGACCAGACCTCAAACAGTCTGATCTCTGTGCTCCGGTGTCATCCCTGGATCAGTAATGCTGACACCACACAGTACTCGGAGGATTTATAACAGAGTAGCAATCACACACTTATTACACCGAGTGTCTCAAGAGAGAACTTATTACAATAAATATGGCTTAAGGCAATCTAATAACGATAACAACGGAAGGCTTGGAAGGTAAGTGAGTCCATCAACTCCATCGGCATCACTAAGTATAGAAACACGACCTAAAAACTCCTTAATCGTCGTCTGAAAAGTCTGCAACATTAACATTGCAGCCCGAAATGGGTCAGCACATGGAATATGCTGGCAAGGTAACACATAGAGAGTAATGGAATGAAACAGCTATACTATATGCATATTTGGCTGGTGGAAAGCTCTATGGTTACAGTTTTGCGTAAAGCCAAATTTTCCCTACTTCAATGGAATAAATTTATTTAACTATCATGGTAGTTGTTAAACATTGAGAATGGTTGACAACATTCTCAATCCCAATTAAGCATCATCATTAATCAAAACCCAACAAAATTAATTTAGAGTAACATGTTGAGATTCACATGATAATCCAAGTACTAGATACTCAAGATTGTCCATAACCGGGGACACGGCTAACCATGATTAGTTTATTACACTCTGTAGAGGTTTGCGCACTTTTCCCCACAAGACTCGATCGCCTCCGTTTGGTTTCTCGCACTACATGGTGTTTGACAAGACGGATGACCGAGACATAGTCTTTCAGAAGCGCTAGCACCTTACGATCGGGTAGACCATACCACCTACATCCCCTACATCTGCTATTCTACCACTTTAAGAGTTCGCACGACTTAGTCAACTATGCTAGAGCCCATAATAGCTTGTGGCTGCACACGGAAGTTTCTAGTATGAATATTCTCATGATCCCTTTGAGCCTGGGTGGCGGTCCAAAAGAAAACAGGCAAGTCCTGGAATACCCAGATGCCTCAATCCACACAGATGTGTGTTTAAGTTGCCATCTTAGATAAACCATTAATTAACAAACTCACATCTGTCATGGATATCACTCACCCAATCCACATCTACTAGCATAGCATGGCACAATAAGCAAACGTAGAAGTAACTCCCAAAGGTTTGATAATAAACAGGTAATAGGTACTACCTCAACTACTTCCCATCCCACAATTTAATTAGATCCTAATCATGCAATGTGTGAGGATTGATCTAATGCAATAAAACTGGGTAGTAGGAAAGGTATGATCAAAGTGTTACTTGCCTTGCTGATGATCCGGGAAACCTAGCGATTCGAAGTAACAGGCGGCGCACTCCGGGTATTCTATCGCAGACAAACAAAAAAGCATACAATAAGTACTCATCTAAAGCACAGGTAAAACTCAAATAAAAGATCTAACCAGAAGGTTCAACTTAAGAACTCCGGTTTGCGAAAAGAATCAAATCGAACGAAGCAACGAAAGTCAAACGGCGAAAGACAACAACTTCGTTCTACTAATCTAGATCTAAGGCAATTTTTACAGTAGCAAAAACGTGTTTAAGTTGGTTAAATGGATAAAGGGTTTCGAGATGAAACTCCAGGAGCTTGAATCGCCCGATTCCGATAAATGAGCGAAAATTTATACTAAAAGGAAAATCGGATCAGGAATCGCGATCAGAAAAATCGTGGGTTAAATCCGAGAAAAAGAAAAACGACGAACGTTCGTTAGAATGAACGAATGGACGAACGCTCGCTATTTAAATAAATTGGAAAAACCGATCTATTAAAAAAACCGAAACTAAAAAACGAAGGAAAAACCGAACGGTTTTTCGAAAAAAACGGCGCGGAAAACGAGGCGCAGCGAACCTCGTGCGGCGTGCGGCGGCGGCGCGGCGGCGGCGGCTGCGCGGCGGGGCGGCGGCGGCGGCGCGGCAGGGCGGTGGTGGCGGCGGCGGCGCGCGGCAGGGCTAGGGCGGCTTAGGGTTTGGCTGGGGCTGGGCCTCCCCCGGGCTTATATAGCCTAGTCGGGTCGGAGACCTAGTCGGACACGGCCCGTTAGGTCGGTTCGTTTTTTTAAATAATTACACGCAAAAGAAAAATAAAAAGAAATACTAAACTGACTCCAAAAATCCCGAAATAAATTTTCCCGGGCTTCTAAAATCAAGCCGCACAAGGTGAACATTTATTTGGGGCCTAAATGCAATTTTGAAAAACGCACATTTTTCCTAAATTCAAATAAAATAACGAAAAACTCCGAAATAAAATCTTATTTTATTTTATTATTAAATCCTCAATATTTCTTTATTTTGGGAAAGTCATTTTATTCCCTCTCTCATATTTTTGTAATAGAAATAATTGACGATAAAAATAACAAAATCAAATGATCCTATTCTCAAAATTTGAGAAAACTCAAATATGAAAATAACGAAATCCCCAACTCTCTCCGTGGGTCCTTGAGTTGCATAGAATTTCTAGGATCAACCAAAATGCAAAATAAAATATGATATGCATAGATGATCTAATGTATAACATTCCAAATTGAAAATTTGGGATGTTACAGGAGAGCATGGCCTAATTGCCTCTCTTTCAATCAATTTACCACCTCATAGAGGTTGGGCATCCACAGAACCGAAAAAAATTATGGGGATTTCAAAAGTACATCCCTCGAAGCTGCCGAATCAGCTAATGTAGCTGCAATAAGCTATCTACAAGAAAACAACATAGTAGTATTTGATGATGCAAACCTACAACCCCTAAAGAAATGCAGAAGAGAACTTCTACAAGCAACATCCTGGTCATGGGGTTTTGAGCAATCTACTATGCAGCTTAAAAAACAAGTCGAAGCCATGGAAAGAGATAGGGTGCAACCATTAACATTGCTGCTTTCATCCGATGACGATAGTCTAAATACACCACTTCTTGAGGTATATTAGACATACTTTTGTCTTAGTTTGTGTACCAGTTTTACACATACAAAAAATAGACCATGTATATCTCATAAGAAGTTTCAGGAACCCGATGATGAATTGGTTCCAACACCTGAAGCAGAACCATAGTTTAATGGCAGCGCAACGAACACACCGCCAGCTGAAGTGATCTCTAACCTCTTTCCTGCCACCAGCAAGCTGGACCTAGAAATCACAAGTTACAGAACTACTAGGTAAAACACTCACTAGAAAAACCTACTAAATAAACTATCTTCCTCTTTGACCAACCAACAAAGCACTGTGTGGAGGGTGTCTCGAAAAAGAAGTGCAAAGAGAGCGTTGTTCGACCATGGCAATGAGCTGTAAACCGAAGCAACAACATCGACTAGGATACTTTTGAAAGCTAGCTCAAAGGCATTACCAAAACTTATTATCCTTCATGTGGAGTATTTTCATGCGGCCAAAACTTTAATCCTATCTTATGAAATCCCATGTACTGACTATGCTATATCTATGTGCGTACGCTTAATTACTTCAGACAAACAGAATTATAATGTTAGGAAAAAGCATATAGCTCACTAATAGTTTAGAGTCTTCATCATCATTGCATTACATAGATAGCATAGAGGATACATTTAGTGCCAAAAGAAAAGCATCCTGGTTCCCTTGACCCAACAAACCCAACCGCAGTCTATGAAACGACTGAACGTTACTAAACATAGGCATACCATCATACTAGAGAACATATCTACATGTCCTTGCAGAACACCTTCCCATCTTCCTCCTTCCAAACCGCATCACAGAAACCTACAGAAACCCATACTTACTTAGACCAGAAAATAAACTAAATATTTCTTTCAGAAATAAAATTCTGTTTCATACACCAACCTCTTCAGATTTTGTGCACAGTGAGCACTGGCACCCCCTTGCAATGTCGGAGAGAAAAGACACAGATTTCCCCTTCTTTCAGCTTCGCTCTTTCCACAAAGCAGCTCCAGTTATGTGTAATAGCAGCCCTCTTGTCAACCCCTTTCATCAGTCAAACATAGGTTAAACAACGCCCAGATGAAAGCTTAATCCGCATTCGATCGATCGGACTGGAGAGAAACTTCAGCAGGTGCTTCTTAGTGAACAAAGTAGAGAAGTACTACAAGCATTCAACAGACTTATAGTTATACACTATGATTGATAGAGTAGGCAAATACACATATAGGCAAATAAATTCGCTTCTCACCATTCTATGCCCAGCTTTGGTAAAAGTCTTGTTCATCTCACACACATAGTGCCTAATAGCAGGCTTAACAGAACGGACATAGCAACTAAGACGCTTTCGAGCACACTTTGACATCATAAATTTCTTTGAATACATCTAGTCGGCTTCAGAATTAGGATCATATCCTAACAACAAAAGTAAAATAATTAATTTCCTATCTATAGAAAGAAACACTCTCGTTTATCTAGCATTAGTCCTTACCAACTGAATACTCCCTAGGGCAGTCACACACATCCTTGCATGTCTTCTGAAGCTTGTTTTTCTTCATACGGTAGCACATGCCTCAATAATTCAACAAACAAATGGCCCATAAGCGCAAATGATTAAAATACAGATCATGGCCACATTTTGTTAGGTCAAATGTCTGATGTTTACCATTACTAAAAATACCTTCATCAGAGCTTGTGCCCACGCCATCATCAGAGCTCATGTACGCCCGTTCATCAGAGCTCGTGTCCACAGCTTCATGAGAGCTGGTGTACACGGGTTCATCAGAGTTCATGTCCAGAGCTTCATCAGAGCTGCTGTCCGCGCTCTCATCAGAGCTAATGTTCACAGGATCGTTGATGAGATCTCCCCTCATGCCTTCAAACCTTAAACAGCAAAGATTTTCAATCGGCACAAACTATGTGGAAACAGGTAGAAAACATCATGCTGAAAAAAGACAGCAATGGAGTAGGAGTCGGCTGAAAACGAAAGGAGTTGCCAAATCCAAATGAATGCGGACCAGATCCATGTTTCAAATAAGCCCCAGCCAGTCATAAAGGGGAAGAAATCTCACCAGCACGCAAACGCTAGGGTTTGTCGCTCAACAAAGGGTTCGACCACCGGACGGAGATGCCGAGGAAGAGGAATAGCAGGGGACCAATACCTGCCGCTTGATATTCTCCAGTGAGCGGGCTAGGCAGAAAAATTACCCATGGGCCAAACGACAAGCAGGCCAGCCCAGTAAACCTTAAATACTCTGTAAATAATATTAGACATGCTTCTAAAAGAAAACAGACACATACCTCTTTTTTTTGAGGCGAAACAGGCACATAAGTTTCAGTCCACATAATACATGCATATGCCTCAGTAATTGGTACAACCGTTTTTTATTGAGAGACACAACCTTTTCAAAGCACTTCTATTTTAATTTTTCATAGCAACGACTGTTTTTTTGTTTCAACTTTGACTCTATGCTTTTAAAGTAAACCAAGTATATTAAAATAAACCAACTATATTCATATATGCCTTAGTAATTGGTACAGCCAATTTTTGTCAAGAGAGACAACATTTCAAAACACTTCTATCTTCATTTTTCATACCAACGAATATTTTTTTGTTTCGGCTTTCACTCTATGCTATTAAAATAAATCAACTATTTTAAGATAAACTGACTATATTATATCTTTTTCCTTAGGTTTGTTATCTTTTCCCCTCTTTTTTTCCAAGAAATATATGCATGCCCAAGTTTTTCATCATGATAACCATGTTTTCAAACTTGCTAAAAATATACAACCATGCCAACTTTGCTTTCTCATCATACTGCATGTTTTCAAACTTGCTAAAAAAATACAGCGAAACTAGCTTTACTCTCTCATCATCCCAAGAAATATATGCATGCACAAATTTTTCATCATGATAACCATCATTTCAAACTTGCTAAAAAATACAACCATGTCAACTTTACTACCTCATCATAGTGGCCATTTTTTCAGATTGAACATATTCATATTATGCAAAATTTCCCTTTTCCGAGACTATTGTTTAGTTCAAGGTTCTTGCAGCATGAAACTATTTTCATCGACAACATGTCTTCAGCGGGTCTCTGCGCCATTTGGCGCAACGGGTCAACTAGTGCAACAATATAACCAACATGCCGTCATCATGCTCTTGTGAGAAAAATCCCTCGGACTGGCTTACCATCGGTGATCACTTCTTGGATCACCACCGTACCAACCTCAAAATCTTAACTATGAATATCTCGTGATCTTTCCGGCGATCACAACCACAACCCATATTTGGTCTAAAATGATGATCCTTCCGGCGATCACAACCACGACAAACACTTGGTCTTATCCAACCCGATGGCCTTCCCGCCATCATCAATAGTGTAGAGTTCATAACTTATTGTGCATGATTTATTAAATGTTGACCCATGGTGTGACCTACTTTCGAGCATGTCCGTAACCGTGGAATCGGCTATCGATAGATTAATACACTCTGCAGAGGTAGCGCATTGTACCCACACCACAGAACCCATGGCCTCGCACTCCCATTCGGGTGGACCAACGACATTTCGAAACCCCTCCATTGCCATGACACTCTGCCGACCACTCCGACTAACTCCCCTCTGGGCTAGTCCTGGGTGGCCTCGTGTCTACCAAAGACACAACGACCACCGTCGTGGCCAAAACATAAACTGTCCCACACGGGGACACGGTACCAAAAATCTCAATAACGGGCACACAAGGTTATGTCTGCTTACCAGGCTAGGGTACCGCATGGCCATAACCTTCCCTCGTTGGAGGCACCAGCCAGAGGCATGACAACAGACCGAATAAAGGCCTTCCCATAAAGGCAAGTGTGGTTGCACTGGGAAAAACTCGATTAAGTGGCACCAAGACCCGGTCAACAATATATTCAAGTTGAGTTATTATTAGGTTCAATTTAAAGTGAAAATAACTGGTGTCATAATATCCCATGAAATGCAACACTAACATATGCATCACATATCAACGGAAATGACTAAGTCAACTATCTCCACACCAAGCATAAACATCAACAACTCATGACACTTCTCTGGTTAGGATTAAACCTTACTTTAAACAGAATCTTTTCTAGCAAATTTATCATTTTTCTTATGCAAGAAAATAACTCCATATAATTACTTATATCCATAACTATATTACTCTTTCATAACAAAATTTAATTCTAGTTTCTTTACCAACTTAGTTGGCTTTAAAATTTCTCTAAATCAAGCATATTAACTTAAACAAGCAACTAACAGAATATAAATAACATAATAGTGATCTAAATGCATGGATTAAATCATTCATTCAAGTAGGAAAATCACAAATATTGTAATGGCACCATGAAAATGTTGATGTGGCTTGCCTTAGTGCAGATGAGGTTCACAAGCCTCCTGGTGATCCTCAAGACAAGCCTCACCCTCTAAAAATAATTATAAACACAAAAATAAAACATCAAGAACCCTTCTGAAATTCACCAGAAAATCTAGACAGCGGGGGAAAATCCCATTTTAGGTGAGCTGCTAGATTTCGTTACAAAGAACACACTGCAAAAAGAATCAATTCATTTGGACTTATGGTTAAAGAGTTTTGGCTGTTTGAAGCTCTCTGGAAAAATATGAAATTTGAATTTAATTAAAAACATACTGAAGGGGGTGACGTCGAAGGCGTAAAGCCTCGGGGCGCCACTACTCGTACCGCTTCGCGCGTGTACTGAGTGGCTGACTAGCAGGGCCCGCTAGTCCGGTGAGGGGGAGTGGGGGAAAGAAATAGAGGACGGCGCGGTGTCGCCGAAGCACACGCCGGCGACGAGGGCTTCTTGGCCAAAACGAGAGGGAGGGATCGAGAGAGGAGACGAAGGCGCACCTGCCTGTACCCGTAGAGTAGCTAGGGGTGGTCGGTCGGCGCAGGAATCAACCTCTCTAGCAGAGGCAGAGAGCGGAGGTCGCCGGAGACGAAGACGACGGCGAATAGAGGCGACTCCAGGGGCTCCAACCGGGCGGAATAGCACCACTGGAGAGCGGCGGAGGCCCTGGAAGGGTTGCCCAGGCCTGGGAGGGGCCAGAGCTACGGAGACGACCCGAGGGGATTGCCGGCGAGCTCGAGCTCGGGGACGGCGGCCCGTGGCGTGCCCGGCCGGGCTAGGGCTATCTATGATGTTGTGGAGTGTGTGGGAGTCATGGATGGTGCTCGAGGTGGCTGGGGAGGGCTCCATTTATAGCCGAGCATCGAGGGGGGTTCAGGCTCCGCCGGTGGACACCTGGACACGGCGCCCGGCGACGAACGACGTCAGTGAGAGGGGGAGAAGGAGACGCAGCTCACGCGGGGACTGTGGGCGAACGGGGACGAGCACAGGGGCATTGGGGTGACGACGAGCACAGTGCGCACTGCACTGTTACATTGGCCGGACCGCACCCGCGCTCGCTGCGGCGAGCTCCGGTGTCGGCGAGCGCCAGGAGGGAGTTAAGAGGGCTTGGATGAATATTGTGGCAAAGTTTGGCAAGGGTAGGCAGTCAGGGAAGCGAGCACGCGAGCAACAGAGGCTCGGGCGCGACCCAGAGTGCATCGGCACGCAGGTTGGCATCGTGTACACGCGTGGTCACCGCATGAACTCTGCCCTTAGGCTGACCTAAGTCCAAATTTCATGTCTGGCTTGTTGTTCGTGGTAGTTTTGAAGATTACCACGCTTTGGTTTGGATCCAGACGCAGTAGGATAGATTTCAACCGCCTAGTAAGTTTCGGATCAATAAGTTTGAGAGATTATTGTGGTCAAATGGCTGGGAGTTGAGGGCTGGGCTTTGTAGGTTAGCAATCACCTACTAAGGTGATGATGCACAAGAAAAATCAGCCACAATGGAGCAAGTAAAATTGTAGTTTCTGTAGAAACCCCCATTTCTGTCCAGAATAGAAAATGTTTTCTGTAGCAAAAATATTCCAAAAAGTTATGCAATATTTTTGCTCATGAAGGTGCCCTATGGTTCAAATAATATTTGTGATTTTTGTCAGATATTTTTGGGCAAGAAAAATTGGGGTTGCTTTGGAGCACATTGAGCTGACTAGGGTTTAAGAGAGGGAAATGAATATTTTTCATTTAAGAAAAATATTCCAATTATTATTTTGAGGTGAACCAGAGTGGGAATGATGGTTAGAGAGGGAAATGGGACACTTGGGTGAAAGCCAAGGGGTACCCAAGTGTTTAAGTCCATATGAAAAGATTCAAAACTCCAAATTTCAAATTCAAACCAACTAAAATCAGGCAAAGAAAAGAGGGTAAAAACCAGGCTGTCACATTTAGCGAGTTCTCAAGTTCTTCCCCGTGCTCACCATAGTAACTTACCTCAGTCTAGGCGGGCCCCACACTAGCCTTGTAGTTGTCAATGTGCGGTTCTCCCGAGGGGAGTCCTCCGCGGACTTGTGAGGTTTCGGGCTTCTGTGAAGCTCGCTTGTTCACCTGAGAGGGCCCTGAGAGACGGGCGTTAGACCACGTTGAGATGCGCAAGCATACCACGCCCAACCACCGCCCGTGGAGAGCTCATGAGGAAGGGGCAGTAGGCGCCAGTCTCAAACAAGGCGCAGAGCCGGAAAACTCAATAAACCAACACGAACGAGAAAAGATGCCCCCATGCTTTGCTAATGAAAATACGACTGCGAATTCAAATCCAAAAGGCGGTAAACCGAGCTACAGAGAAAGGGGTTGAAAGCAAAAAGGCTGCATCCGGCACCTAGCTAGTCTTCTTGTCTTCCCACCAGCACGGAGCCTAGTGCCTTTGCTGGCCGTGAGCTTAATCATTGTGGGACAGTGTCGACGGCCAGCGCTGGGCATGGTGCTTCCACTAGGACGTGGGCGGGGCCCCCTGAGGCCCAAGGGCGGCACTCCTGAGACTCCGGGGCGTGTACATCCCCACTTATTATTACATGAGAGTGTCACAGGCGGAGACCTTCATAGGCGCGAGCCTTGCTTGATATCACCAGACGAGGGCCCCGCCTTGTGCCACCCTTGACCCCCGTTGGAGCGTTCGGAAACCAGGACGAGGCCAAGGGGCAAATGGGACGCCAGCGGCGCCCTCGGCGACCACAGGCCATCTGCCAGGGGGAGGGCTCGCCGGCGCCTCCCCGGCAGAGGACCTACCTCCTTGTGACGCCTTGCCCCGCGTGACATGAGGGAGGGCCTTGCTCCGGACCCCTTCCGTGCAGCCCCCAGTGTGTCGCTCCTGAATGGAGTGGGGCTACAGCGCTGGGATCACCGTCAACCACCGTAGCTCGGTCCACCTGCGGCCCATGGTTAGCATAAGCCTGCTCCTAAGATATTAGCGGTACCCTGGGTTGGTTTTCGCCGGCGGGGTCGACGAGGCTCCTGGGTGGCTCGTAGAAGGCCTCGGCCTCCAGCATCTCTTCCTCCCAGCCCGACTCGTGGAACGTGTGTTGGTGCACAAAAGGAGGGGTCCTATTTTGTACCCCTTTACTTGTGTGCCAGTAGTTGGAGCCGTGCCTGCGGCCACACCTAGCGGGGCAGAGAAAGGAAGCAAAGCCACAAGACAACCAGAACAGTGCCAAACCAGAAACATGAAGAGCAGAGGGGCAAGGTGTACTCCCCCGGCAAGGTTCTTGCCGGGGGCCTCTGCAGCCCCGGCAAGAACCTTGCCGGGGCAGCTTTCCCAACACCAACATCGCAACCACCCTTGAGCCTGTGAGTTCCGACGCCATCGACAGCATTGAAACCAAGTCTCGGGAAGTGCTTGCATGGTGGCATGAAGATCTTTATGGAAACCAGAAGCACACAAGACTACATGATGACCAGAAGACAACGATCCTCAGCAAGATCCTTGCCAAGGATAACCACGAGACCCCGGGCAAGACCCTTGCCGGGGACGACCAAGATGCTGTGGAAAGACCTTTGTCGGGGCCCCGGCAAGACTCTTGCCGAAAACATCCGCGGGGCTGCAGCCAGGCCCATGTCTGCCAAGACTCCACCGCCATTCCCATGCAGCTACCAGCCCACCAGCTGGGCAGGCACCTGCGTGGCGATGTGCGGCCTCTAGGACGAATTGACAAGCACCTGCGTGGTGGCATGCAGATCTTCGTGAAGATTCAGCTACCGCACCAACTCAGCAGCCAGCCAACGTGGCACTACACGCCTCGTCAGTTCGGACGTGCGTCAAAGCCAGGCGAGGCGTCGACAGCTGGGACGAGCTTCCTTGCCGTCCCCGATAAAGCAAGAAGGGCACGTCAGCAGCGCATTAAAGTTTGTCCTATGGTGCCATGAGATAGACTCGATTACTTTATGCCTTTCCACCTCCTGTGTGCCACTGTGGCAGCCCCTTTTGACTATAAAAGGAGGCCCGCGACGTACTGAGAGGGGATTCAGATTTTTTGTACGACGCACACATCATAGCTAGTTCAAGAACTGAAGAACACTCAAATATACACCAAAGCAGGACTAGGGTATTACGCATCCTCACGGCCCGAACCTGGGTAAACGATCCTCGTGCTGGCTTCTAGACCCGCTCTTTGCACAACCTCGCACCTGCCAACCGTACCAAAAAGGGATCCCAGTGATCCCATAGGTGTCGTTTCCCCGACATCTCTGGTGCGCTAGGTAGGGGGTGCACGGTTGTGAAAATCCGGTTTGAAGGTTAGCACACTGACTTCATCATTACCATGGCCCCCAAGGGAAAGGGGAACACGGCGATCGGTTCGTCTGGTGCCGGCCCGTCCGCGCCAGCGTGAGCAGACGACCGGGTACCCATGGATGGGGCCAAAGACGTGGCCCGCGAGCGTCCACGACATTCTGGCGATCGAAGCCAGGCGAGCGGCGTCATCCGAATCCGAGACAACGAGCCGTGCGTCGCTGGGTCCGGGGGCGGGGCCGTGCTGCCCACAGGCGGCGCAGCAGCCTCTACGGCACCCCAGCTGGCGGTCGCACTGCGCTCTTCCCAGGCCATGCACGATGAGCAACACCGCGATGCCGGAGCCCCCGGGCACCACCATGGAATGATCCCTATGCGCCACTCGTAGGATGAACTCGGCCGACGTGCACGCTCAGACGCCGGTGCAGGCGGTGCGCGACCGCGAGACCGTGACCGAGCCCCTTCTAACCTGGTTAGAAGTCGGAGCGCATCACGGTCTATGCAGATCTCATCGCCACCTACACGAGCAGAAGCGCTGGCGCGCGTGCAGCTGCTCCTCGACTCCCCCCCCCCCATTGTGGAGAAGCTCGACGAGTGGAGAGCCACCATCCGAAGCCTTGTCAGCTTTGCCAACAAAGACGAGCCACTCCCAGCGGGACCCTCGCACCGACATCCTGACGAGCCGGTGCATGCTGGCGGTGGGGGGGGCAGAGATGCTGCGACCACAGTGCACTCTCCCCCACCGCGACAGCAAAAACTGCCACCTGCCCATCGACTCGACGTCGGTGAAAACGTTTCCACCGCGTCGTCCGAACCGCAAAGCCGCCGCGACCAACGTCAAGTCCTTCGGGAACGAGCCCAGGAAGACGCTCGAACTACCATCGAACAACGACGGGAGATGCGCCATCAGTCAGATCGGCGTGCTGGGCCTCCTATGGACCACCTGGCGCCGGGGGGCCCCGATGACCTGCCTTACAAGGTGGGTGGTCTAGCTTTTACTCGAGAGTTGTGGCAGTTCCAGTGGCCCTCCCACCGCATATTCAAGCCCGATATTGGCGAGAAGTACAATGGCAAGACCCACCCGTTGGAGTTCCTCAGCATCTACACCATCACGATACAAGTTGCTCGAGCCCATGACGACAAGGTGCTTGCCAATTACTTCCCGTTGGCACTCAAACCCAACGTCATGTTGTGGTTGATGCACTTGCCAGTGGATTCCATTTCTTCTTGGTCGGATTTGTGTCATGAGTTTGTTGGCGCCTTCACTGGAGGCCACCAAGCTCATGGACAAGAAAGCAATTTGCACATCATCCCCCAGGGAAAAGGAGAAAACCTGCGTAAGTACATACAAAGGTTCAGCCGAGTGCAGTACAACATCCCAGATGTTCATCCCGCCACAGTTATCAGCGCGTTCCATCAGAATGTGCGCAATCGCAAGATGCGCGAGGACTTGGCGATGAACAAGGTCAAGGATGTGGCCGAACTTTTTGTTCTGGACGATAGATGTGCTCGAGCTGAAGAGGGGAGGAAGTATCCCAGCAAGGACGCCGGTGCGGAAACTGACTCCACAAACGAAGACACCGCCGCTCCAACGAAGAAGGGCCGACGCCGCAACAGGAAGCGCAAGGGCAAGACTGTGCTTGCCGTTTAGGGATCCGGCGAGCTCGGCGCCGCCAAAAAGGCCAAGGCTGACGACCCCGACAAGGAGGTTGCCGAGTGCACGGCCTGCTTGGCCTTGGCGGCTGCCGGCAAGCCAGGAGGCTCTGACAAGCAGTATTACAAGATCCACCGCACCAAGGGCCATGACCTCCAGAACTGCCGACAAGTTGAGCTGCTTGTTGAAAAGCAGAAGGCTGAATAGGAAAGGCAAGACAAGGAGAAAGGTCGGGATGGTGCTGAGGGATCCGACAAGAAGCATGGTGGCCAAGGGGGTCGCCGCGGCAAAGATAACCAACAAGAGAGGCCCGCTCGGGGCCGCGACAAGAAAGAGGAGGATGATGATCATGACGAGGACGACGAGTCCGGCGAGCACGAGTTCCAGAAGGCTATAGAGGCCATGTGCATTGACGGTGGTGCCTCGTTGCACACCTCACACCGCCATCTGAAGCAGTGGGCGCATGAGGTCGTTGCGGCAAAGCTGTCTTTTGATGCCCAGAATCCCCTGAAGTGGTCCCGCACGCCCATCGTTTCCGACATTGAGGATCACCCTGATCGCACAACTGCGGTTGGGTGTTTGCCATTGTTGGTCTCGCCAACAATACGCAACCTCAAGGTGACGAAAGTGCTGGTTGACGGTGGGGACGGTCTGAATTTGATCTCGCCCGCTGTGATCAACAAGCTACAGATTCCTGATGAAGACCTCGAAGAGACAGGCACATTTCAAGGGGTCAACTCGGGAAGGAGCCAGCCTAAAGGTAAAATCATGCTGCCCGTTACATTTGGAGGCGAGCTGAACTATAGGACAAAGAAGATCGACTTCAATGTCGCTGAGATCCCCTTGCCATACAATGGGATCCTTGGCCGCCCAGTGCTAGCCAAGTTCATGGCGGCGGCCCACTATGCCTACAACACGTTAAAGATGCCAGGGCCTCCGAGCATTATCACCGTCCCCTCCGACAAGAAAGATGCGTTCATCTGCGCCGATCAACTTTACCGAGAGGCAGTTGCAGCAACTATCGTGAAGACACTTGCCCCTGCCGCTGAAGCTCCAGGGAAGAAGGCCGGCAAGACCCCTTCCGGCAAGACCTCTTCCGGCGAGACCTCTTGCACCCACTCTGGCAAGCGAACCTCTTCGGAGTGCCATGCTCCCATTAAGAACGTGATAGAGAGCTCTGCCGACAAGAGAAAGAAGTACAAAGCTGCACCACTAGAGACCAAGAAGGTGTCCGTCAAGGAGGACGGCATGGGCGGGGCTTTCACCATAAGCTCCGCCCTCAACAGCAAATAGGAAAGCGTGCTCGTCGCCTTCCTGTGGGCGAATGTCGATGTGTTTGCATGGCAAGCATCCGACATCCCCGGTGTTCCCAGGGATGTGATTGAGCACCATCTTGCTGTATGTCCTCATGCGTGGCCCGTCAAGCAAAGGGTTAGGAATCAAGCTTTGGAGCGACAAGAGTTCATCGTAGAAGATATCAGGAAATTGGAGGCGGCAGGCCTAGTTAGAGGAGTACTCCAACCCACGTGGTTGGCCGATCCGGTGGTGGTGCATAAGGCGAATAGGAAGTGGAGGCTATGTATTGATTACACAAATATCAATAAAGCTTGTCTCAAGGATCATTTCCCTTTGCCACGCATCGACCAGATTGTAGACTCCACTCCCGGGTGGGACCTGCTGTCATTCCTCGACACCTATTCAGGATACCACCAGATCTTCATGATGAAAGAAGATGAAGAGAAGACCGCATTCATCAACCCATGTGGTACGTACTGTTTTGTACGGATGCCTTTCGGGTTGAAGAGCACCGGTTCAACATTTGCCCGAGCGATCCAAATTGGTTTTGAGCCCCAACTACATAGAAATATGGAAGCCTATATGGATGATATAGTGGTCAACACCAAGGACAGGGCCACGCTCGTACAAGACCTAGAAGAAACATTTGCAAATTTGCGTAAGATCAACCTCAAGATCAACCCAGAGAAGTGCATGTTTGGTGTACCGTCCGGAAAACTTCTTGGGTTCTTTGTGTCTTAGCGCGGAATTGAAGCAAATCCTGACAAAATCAAGGCGATCGAGCAGATTGGGGCACCGAAGCGGGTCAAATACGTTCGTAGGCTCGCCGGCTGTGTTGCCGCCCTGAGTAGATTCATCTCCAAATTTGCTGAGCGCGCCCTCCCCTTTTTAAAAGTTTTGAAAAGGGAGGGTCCAGTAAAGTGGACTCCGGAGGCAGAGGCCGCACTACAAGATTTGAAGAGGTATCTCTCCTCCACGCCGATACTAGTCGCCCCTAAGCCGCAAGAGCCGTTGATGCTATACTTGTCAGCCACGAATCAAGTGGTCAGTGCCATGCTGGTGGCGCAAAGGGAACTTGAGGAAGAGGCAGGAGTAGTAGCAGAGCCATCGGGTGGCAGGCTGGGGCCATCCTCGGCAGGGTCTGACACTGGCAAGACAGAACCCCCGGCGAGACCCGATCCCGGCAAGGCGGAGTCTGAGGAGATGAGCAAAGTAGGACAGAAGAAGAAGATGGTGCATCACCCAGTCTATTTTGTCAGTTCCCTCTTGCAAGGGGCTAGGTCAAGATATTATGGCATGCACAAGTTACTTTTCAGCCTCCTCATGGCCTCGAGAAAACGGCGCCACTATTTCCAAGCACATGAAATCACCGTCTTCACGCACCTCCCGTTGCAACGAATCTTGCACAACCCAGATGCGACTGGGAGGATTGTGGAGTGGGCATTGGAGCTGTCGAGCTTTGGCCTCAAGTTTGAATGTACTTCAACAATCAAGAGCCAAGCCCTGGCAGAGTTCATAGCAGAATGGACTGCAATGCCCGACAAAGAGATTCAAGAGACCACCCTTCCCGGCAAGGAGACGAGAAGTGAGTGGATTATGTACTTTGATGGAGCTTTCTCACTCCAAGGTGCTGGTGCCGGCGTATTGCTTGTCTCTCCCATGGGAGAGTGCCTCAAGTACGTAATCCAGATGCACTTTCCCCAGAAAAATCGACGAACAACACAAAGGAGTACGAGGGGTTGTTGGCCGGTCTCAGGATCGCGGCAGACCTTGGAATCAGAAAGCTCATCGTCAGAGGTGATTCACAACTCGTCATCAAGCAAGTAAACAAGGACTACCAGAGCCTGTTGATGGAGGCCTATGTGGATGAAGTGAGGAAGTTGGAAGAGCGCTTTGACGGATTGCAAGAAGAGCATGTTCCCTGAGCGGAGAACGGCATTGCCAACGACCTGTCAAAGCGTGCTGCCCTCAAGTTACCTGTGGAACCAGGTACCTTTGTGCTTCAGCTCACTCACCCATCCGTTGAGCCATCAGCAGGACAGAACAAACGAAGGAAGGCGGGCCCAGACAAGTACTTTCCTGCTGAGCTCCCAGGAGCCGTCGGCAAGGACATTGCTGGGAGTCCCAAACTTCCTAGAGGGCAGCAACCCTTGGCAGGGCCTCATGCCCTAGCCATAGAAGCAGCTGCCCTTACAGCCGAAGATGAGCCTTTAGTCCTTGCCGTCGAGCCCCAGGATCCTGCGTGGGCATAGCCCACCTTCCGTTTCCTCCAAACAGGAGAGCTCCCTGAGGAGCCGGAAGAAGCAGAGAAAGTAGCCCGTCGGTCCAGCATGTACCAGTTCGTGGATGATGCCTGATACGTCCATTTTGCGTCATGCTTTTATATCGATATTTATTGCATTATGGGTTGTTATTACACATTATTTCACAATACTTATGCCTATTCTCTCTTATTTTACAAGGTTTACATGAAGAGGGAGAATGCCGGCAGCTGGAATTCTGGGCTGGAAAAGGAGCAAATATTAGGGACCTATTCTGCACAACTCCAAAAGTCCTGAAACTTCACGGGAGCACGTTTCAGAATATATGAAAAATATTGGGGGAAGGAAGTACCAGAGGGGGGCCACCCACCATCCACGAGGGTGGGGGCGCGCCCTACCCCCCTGGGCGCCCCCTGCCTTGTGGCCCCCCTGGAAGCCCTTCGGTGCCCATCTTCTGCTATATGAGATCTTTTGTCTAGAAAAAAATAATAAGCAAGCTCACGGGACGAAACTCTGCCTCCACGAGGCGGAACCTTGGCGGAACCAATCTAGGCCTCTGGCGGAGCTGTTCTCTCGGGGAAACTTACCTCCGGGACGGGGAAATCATCACCATCGTCATCACCATCGATCCTCTCATCGGGAGGGGGTCAATCTCCATCAACATCTTCACCAGCACCATCTCATCTCAAACCCTAGTTCATCTCTTGTCTCCAATCTTTGTCCCAGAGCCTCAGATTGGTAACTGCGGGTTGCTAGTAGTGTTGATTACTCCTTGTAGTTGATGCTAGTTGGTTTATTCGGTGGAAGATCATATGTTTAGATCTTTATGCATATTAATACCCCTCTGATTATGAACATGAATATGATTTGTGAGTAGTTACGTTTGTTCCTGAGGACATGGGAGAATTCTTGCTATAAGTAGTCATGTGAATTTGGTATTCGTTCGATATTTTGATGAGATGTATGTTGTCTTTCCTCTAGTGGTGTCATGTGAACGTCGACTACATGACACTTCACCATTGTTTAGGACTAGGGGAAGGCATTGGGAAGTAATAAGTAGATGATGGGTTGCTAGAGTGACAGAATCTTAAACCCTAGTTTATGAGTTGCTTAGTAAGGGGCTGATTTGGATCCATATGTTTCAAGCTATGGTTAGGTTTACCTTAATACTTCTTTTGTAGTTGCAGATGCTTGCAAGAGGGGTTAATCATAAGTGGGATGCTTGTCCAAGGAAGGATAGTACCCAAGCACTGGTCCACCCACATATCAAATTATCAAAGTACCGAACACGAATCATATGAGCGTGATGAAAACTAGCTTGACGATAATTCCAATGTGTGCTCGGGAGCGTTTTCCTTTATATAAGAGTTTGCCCAGGCTTGTCCTTTGCTACAAAAAGGATTGGGCCATCTTGCTGCACCTTATTTACTTTTATTACTTGTTACCTGTTACAAATTACCTTATCACAAAACTATCTGTTACCGATAATTTCAGTGCTTGCAGAGAATACCTTACTGAAAACTGCTTATTATTTACTTCTGCTCCTTGTTGGGTTCGACACTATTACTTATCAAAAGGACTATCATAGATCACCTATACTTGTGGGTCATCAAGACTCTTTTTTTGCACCGTTGTCGGGGAGTGAAGCTCCTTTGGTTGGTGGAATTTGGTAAGGAAAAAATTTATATAGTGTCCTGAAATTCACTGTCGCTGGTTACTATGGAACATAATCCTTTGAGGGGCTTGTTCGGGGTATCTTCACCCCGACCAGTAGAGCAAAGGGTTGCTCCTCAACCTATTGAACCTACTTAAAATGTTTACTTTGAAATTCCTTCGGGTATGATAGAGAAACTGCTAGCTAATCCGTTCATTGGTGATGGAACAGTACACCCCGATTTGCACCTAATCTATGTGGATGAAGTTTGTGGATTATTTAAGCTTGCAGGTATGCCCGAGGATGTTATCAAGAAGAAGGTCTTCCCTTTATCTTTGAAGGGAAATGCATTGACATGGTTTAGGCTATGTGATGATATGGGATCATGGAACTACAACCGATTGAAATTGGAATTTCATCAGAAGTTTCATCCTATGCATCTTGTTCACCGTGATCGTAATTATATATATAATTTTGGCGTCACGAAGGAGAAAGCATCGCTCAAGCTTGGGGGAGGCTTAAGTCAATGTTATATTCATGCCCCAACCATGAGCTCTCAAGAGAAATTATTATTCAAATGTTTTATGCTCGGCTTTCTCTCAATAATCGCTCCATCCTCGATACTTCTTGTACCGGGTCTTTTATAATGAAGGCTATGGAATTCAAATGGGATTTATTGGAAAGAATTAAACGCAACTCTGAAGATTGGGATCACGGCGAAGGTAAGGAGTCAGGTATAACACCCAAGTTTGATTGTGTTAAATCTTTTATGGATACCGATGTTTTCCATGAATTTAGCACTAAATACGGACTTGACTATGAGATAGTAGCTTCTTTCTGTGAATCCTTTGCTACTCATGTTGATCTTCCTAAGGAGAAGTGGTTTAAATATAATCCTCCCATTGAACTAAAAGTAGTTGCACCTATTAAAGTTGAAGAAAAGACTATCACTTATAATGTTGATCCTGTTGTTCCTACTTCTTATATTGAGAACCCACCTTTCCTTGTGAGAATAAAGGATCATGCTAAAGCTTCAACTGTAGTTCGTAAGAGTAATACTAGAACACCTACACCCTCTGGGCAAATTAAAGTTGAACCTAGTATTGATATGGTTAAGGATCTCTTGGCCGATAATATTGATGGGTGTCGGTGTCAAAACTGGCGGATCTCTGGTAGGGGGTCCCGAACTGTGCGTCTAGGCCAGATGGTAACAGGAGGCAAGGGACACGAAGTTCTTCCCAGGTTCGGGCCCTCTCGATGGAGGTAAAACCCTACGTCCTGCTTGATTAATATTGATGATATGGGTAGTACAAGAGTAGATCTACCACGAGATCAGAGAGGCTAAACCCTAGAAGTTAGCCTATGGTATGATTGTTGATGTGTATGTTATCCTACGGACTAAAACCCTCTGGTTTATATAGACACCGGAGAGGGTTAGGGTTACATAGAGTCGGTTACAATGGTAGGAGATCTGAATATCCGTATCGCCAAGCTTGCCTTCCATGCCAAGGAAAGTCCCTTCCGGACACGGGACTGAGTCTTCAATCTTGTATCTTCATAATCCAGGAGTCCGGCTGAAGGTATAGTTTAGCTATCCGAACACCCCCTAATCCAGGACTCCCTCAGTAGCCCCTGAACCAGGCTTCAATGACGACGAGTCCGGCGCGCAAATTGTCTTCGGCATTGCAAGGTGGGTTCCTCCTCCAAGTACTTCATAGAAGATTTTGAACACAAAGATAGTGTCCGGCTCTGCAAAATAAGTTTCCACATATTGCCATAGAGAGAATAATATTTACACAAATCTAATCTGCTGACGTACTTCATAGTGTGACATCACACCACGGCCAAGCTTTTATTCGAACCGTTTTACTATCCCATCTTAGCGCGTTATGCGAGGAGGTTTCCTTGGCACGTCTTGTTAAAGCAGAGATCGTGTCCACTTATTCCGGGATTCTCATCAATACGGGCGTGGGTAACCCAACTGCGCCATTGATTACAGCGCTTGGAGATAAGCGAGTTTTACCAGGCTGGTGGGGACACGTAGTCGCGTCCACCCATATAAGGGGATAAGGATCCACCTTTTTACCCACACCTTCTTCCTCCTTTGCCTATCCATTCTTGCGCACCCGAGCTCCAGCGCCCAAGTCCGCACTACCACCTCAACCTTCTCCAGTCATGTCCGGAGTGGGAGGCAAGTGGATGGTCTCCTCCGTCACGGAGGGACACATCAAAAAGCTAAGGAAGGTTGGATATCTTTCTAGCGACATCGCGCACCAGCTTCCCGAAAAGGGGCAGCTCATCCCCACTCCTAGGCCCCATGAGAGGGTGGTATTCCTCCCCCATTTCCTCCGCGGACTGGGCTTCCCTCTGCATCCATTTGTCCGGGGGCTCATGTTCTACTACGACCTGGATTTCCATGATCTGGCCCTGAACTTCGTCCTGAACATCTCGGCGTTCATCGTCGTGTGCGAGGTGTTCCTCTGCATCCGCCCCCATTTCGGCCTATGGCTTAAGACTTTCAACGTCAAGCCAAAGGTGGTGCGCGGCAGCCAGGTGGAGTGCGGCGGTGCCATGGTTGGCAAGAAGGCCAACGTCCTGTGGCTCGAGGGCTCCTTTGTGGAGACCCTGAAGGGGTGGCAATCATGGTGGTTTTACGTCACTGAGCCGCGCGACGCCGAATGGGTCACACCCCCTGAGTTTCGATCTGGCCCCCCTATGCGGCTCACCACCTGGAAGGAGACAGGCCTGTCTTGGGGTAAAAAAAGGAGAGCTGACCGAACTCCAAACATGCATCCAAACCCTGGTGAAGAAGAAGCTCAAGCTTGTCAACGAAGTCCAGGTTATGCTCATCCGCCTGATCCTCCTGTGTCAACGACGGGCCTTCAATCTGTGGGAGTTCGACCCGGTGCAGCATCAAACTCTAAACAAGCTCTTTTACACGACGTACGAAGATGCCTGGAGGATGCTTTTCAAGGGCGCCGAGCCTCCCGCATCTGCTACCGAGGATCGCGGATTCAGCGTGTAGCGTCACGCGCTCGCAGTAAGCTGTTTTTTTTCTTTTACAGGGTATCAGTTTTCCATAGTTTGACTCTGTGCAGGATCTAAACTCCCTTACCTTTGATAGGATTGGCAGGTGACGTCCGGATAGATCAACTGTTCGGCTCCTTTGCTCGAAGGCCCAGCGGACGCTCACTTGGCGAAGCTGCTGGTTCCGGCACCCTATGTGGTGCCAGAGAAGAAGGCCGCAAAAAAGGTCGCGGGGACTCGAAAGAGTGCCCGGCGCCTGGAGGTGTCGGATTCACCATCCGACGAATCCAAGACGCACTCCCCCCAAGAAGACAAGGAGGAGGAAGAAGAGACCCCTCCCCCTCCAGCAGGGGAAGGGAAGAAAAGGAAGGCCACCCCAACTAGGGAGGCCGAAGGGTCCAAGAAGGGGAAAACTCTTTCTCCGGATTACTCCACCGATGCCGACGACGGCAGAGAGGAGTGGGCACCCAGGGCCAAGCCCCTGGCGAAATCGTAAGCATCCGGATACCAAAGTAATTCATAGTATTTGTTTATTGCACAGCTTTCCCTTATGTCGAATGTGTTTATGCAGCCCACCCAAAGACCGGCTCGAAACGTCGTCGAGCGGCTCACTAGACTCGTCGGACGTGAACTCACTTCCGACGGCTTCCTCCCCCCGCCCTACAGACGACACCGAAGTGTTGTCCCAACAGGTTCCAATCCGGGAGGAGGTGATCCTGGAGGCGCCGCGAGGCGACCTCCTGGACTCCAGGAGTAAGGGGGATGAAACCCCCCAGGGCTCCAAGTCCGGCTCTAGGCCGGACACCGCTCCGGAACCTTCAAAGGTTCCAGAGTCCGGCGGGGGACCTCCTTCCAAGAGGAGCAAGTCCACCGTGCCGGCGGCCTCCGTCCAACCGGAGGCACCGGACAATATGCTGGAGGCGCTCCAAGGCGCCTCCATCGACGAGGAGCACCGCGCTATTATGAGTGCGGTGGTCCAGAAGGTTCAGTCCACAAAAAACGGACTGACTGAAGCTTGTACTAGCCTTTTGACAAGCTTCGAGGTAAGTAAAGAAAGTGTAAATAATAGTACCGCATAGACAGTAGCTCCTGATGCTCTGTTTGGCAGTCGGGAAGAAAAGCCGAATAGAGGATCAAATAGAATTCGCAGGAGTCTAACAAAAATGAGTCAATATGCATGTGGAGGCTACCCTGCTTGCGTCCGCCGCACTGACTGCGGAAGTGGACACGCTAAAGCAGGACCTCGAAAGGTCTGAGCAAGAGCTCGAGCGTGCCAAGAAGCAGCTCAAGGACAATGAAGGTAAGAAATACCTTGTTAAAAGTATATATATATATATATATATATATATATATATATATATATATATATATATATATATATATATATATAAAATGTGCAATTGCAAAAAATGACAGGATTATCGTGGCTATTGTAGGGGCCACGTCTGAGGTGGCGACCCTTAAGCAAGCGATGGACGAGGCCGAGAAGAATTCGGCCTCGGAGCGCACCGAGCGGGAGATGTATGAGGCCGAGGTTGGCAAGGTGCGGCAAGAGCTCCAGGCTCTCATGGAAAAACATGAGAGTTTGGAGCGTGACTCGAAGACGCAAGCGTCCGAGCTTGCGGTGGCTATTGAAAATGCCAAATCTACCAAGGCCGAGTCCCAGAAGACCCTCCAGGAGTTGGATGAGGTGAAGAAGATAGCGGCGGGTAAGGCATTCTTTATGCAGAGTAAACACATAAACGTGAGTTACTTGATACTTACCCGAATCCGGAGCTCTCCAGGAGCGTTCGTAGATCTCCCCCGGAGTGTGTCCGATGCCGCCGCATTCTATCGAGCCGAGGAGGGCAGATCGACGTAGAAGGTGTTCTGGTCTCAGTACGCTGAGGCCGAACACCCCGTGCCCCTGAGCGACCAGCTGAAGCAACTGGTCGAGCTCCACAAGGCGGCCGAACAGGCCATGAAGGGCCTCATAGTTCGGCTGTGGCCTGGAGAGGCTCTGCCTGGGAGCTATTTCGGGCTGGTGCGGCGGCTGGTGGAGGCCTGTCCAAGGCTTGAAGACATCAAGCGCTCCGTCTGCATTGAAGGTGCCCGTAGGGCCTTTGCCCGTGCTAAGGTGCACTGGGGCAGGCTGGATGCGGAGAAGCTTGTGAAGAACGAGCCACCAGCAGGGAAAGAGCATCGCAAGCCCGAAAATTACTATAAGGATGTTCTGAAGGGTGCCCGCCTTGTGGCGGATGAATGTACTAGGGATGTAATTTTTGAGAAAAACTCGCTCGTGTTTGTCCTGTGCGTTGAAAACTTGTTCATATGCGCTGAGCAATGCTGCTTGAATTTAAAATATTACCTTCTGTGCGGCTGTTTATCAATACTGAGAGATGGCGAGTCGTCAGCTTCTACCCCCTTGCCGCTAGTGCTGGGGTGTTCGGGGATAAACCTGAGGGCTCTTTTTCCCATGTTTGGGTCCTTCGAGGGAGGCGCTCAGCCCAACGAACAAGACAATCGGACTATAATGCATGAACACTCTCACTTAGCCATAGAATTCTATAATTTTAAATTTCGGCGAAGCCCCTGGTATTCGGAAGACCGAGTTCGGGGCGCTATCCACGCCTTGGCCGGACAGAGCCGGCTCCTCACCCTAAGCGGCATAAGTCTTTAAGGACTCGAAAAGACCTCTCAAACAGCGACCATCTCTCGCCTCATCATGATGGTCAGTTTTAGCTTTCTCCACTGAGGTGCTCGACCCAGCTCAACCGGGGCACAATCGCAGTGGTTCTCCTAGTGTTACCTTAGCCGATATAGCGGAACATAAGGCACCAAAACATAGGAGCCGGGCAAACCCAACTATTGACACAAGACATGATTCGGAGCCGATGCATATAATGCTATAAGTTCGGGGTGCCGCACTTGTTAAAGTGTTCGAACTTATCACACCATGTTGAGGGTTACTGAAGCCCCTGGCGTATTTTGGCCGTACCAAAGTGTACGGGTGCAACATGTCGTTAAGGAACATATATAAAAAAAGGTAATGCAAAAAAAAAGACAAAAGCTATGCATTGTTTATTAAAATAGCTGCGATCAAAGCAGAACAATACAAGTAATGCGATAAACGAAAAGTTGGACTATTTAACATGTCTGCTCTAGGGGCAAGCTGCGGAATAGTATGCGAAACAGGTATACTGCTCGTGATAGAGACCACCTGGGATTTCCGTAATGCGGCATGGCTTGTCTGCTTCCCTGGTCCTTGCATCGTTTGTGCGGCAATTGAACTGCCGAACAGGCCTTCTGAAGAGTAGAGTCCTGGAAGTAAGAGAAAAGTAAAAAAGCGGCAGCCCCTGGTGCGGTTTAAGCCATGTTTTGGGCGTGCCGTGATTGTGCCCCTCCCCCTATGCCCCTGGTATTTCCAGAGCGTAGTTATGGACGTGAAGTACTAGCGTCGCCTTTTTGCGAGGGTTGGGGTTGGGGCCGCATTGCTACGCCTGCTCGGAACGTGCCAGGCGGTCTTGTTGTAGGTTACTCCGGGCATACTTGACGGTGTCCGGACATTTAATGGCCGGACTGGAGAACTGCCTGGAGAGGCTGCTTTGTACTTCCGCTGCAAGGGCCGCCGTGTGCTCCTCCGTTCGGAGGGAGCGTTCGGTGTTTCCATTGACCGTAATTACTCCACGAGGGCCTGGCATCTTGAGCTTAAGGTATGCGTAGTGCGGTACCGCATTGAATTTGGCGAATGCGGTTCGCCCGAGCAGTGCGTGATAGCCACTGTGAAACGGGACTATGTTGAAGATTAACTCCTCGCTTCGGAAATTATCCGGAGATCCAAAGACCACTTCAAGTGTGACTGAGCCTGTGCAGTTGGCCTCTACACCTGGTATTACGCCTTTAAAGGTCGTTTTGGTGGGCTTAATCCTCGAGGGATCTATGCCCATTTTCCGCACTGTATCCTGGTAAAGCAGGCTCAGGCTGCTGCCGCCGTTCGTAAGGACTCTAGTGAGATGAAATCCGTCAATAATTGGGTC
Source organism: Triticum dicoccoides (assembly GCF_002162155.2). Taxonomy (NCBI): domain Eukaryota; kingdom Viridiplantae; phylum Streptophyta; class Magnoliopsida; order Poales; family Poaceae; genus Triticum; species Triticum dicoccoides. The sequence goes on along the minus strand of NC_041390.1, from coordinate 503,865,926 downwards.
TAGAACCAATGCGGCGAATCTGCCATGACGGATGCTAGTGGGATGGTCCCTTCGATCAAAGGTGATCAGGCAAGTGGACCATGGGTTAAACTTTGGGGCGACTGGCTCTACCGCGTATACGTCCCTTAACGCACGCTTCCGCTCCCTTTTGGGGACATGGGTTGCGTATATCATGTTCACCATCCGCACTTGTGGGGGAAAACCCTTCTGTCCACTGTTTTTCGGTGGCCGGGGCTCCTCGTCGTCATCACTATGCAGCCCCTTGTCTTCATTGTCGGTGCTTAACTCGCCTGCCTGCTTGAACACCCAACAATCCCTGTTGGTGTGATTGGCCGGCTTTTCGGGGGTGCCATGTATTTGGCACAAGCGGTCCAGTATTCGGTCCAAGCTGGACGGGCCCCTAGGATTCCTTTTGAATGGCTTTTTCCGCTGACCGGATTTAGAGCCTCTGAATCCGGCATTAACTGTCGTATCCTCAGCATTGTCGCCGTTAATGCGGCGCTTCTGCTTGTTGCGATGCGACCTGCCACTAATATCCCTGGTGTCCGAACTACCAGGGTTCTTGGTCATATTGTTGCTATGAGCAAGCTAGCTATCTGCTCCCGCGCAAAAGCGGGTCATGAGTGTCGTGAGTGCTGCCATAGATTTCGGCCTTTCCTATCCAAGGTGCCGGGCCAGCCACTCGTGACGGATATTGTGCTTGAAGGCTGCTATGGCCTCAGCGTCCAGACAGTCAACTATTTGATTTTTCTTTGTTAGGAACCATGTCCAGAATTGTCTGGCCGATTCCTCTGGCTGCTGGATTACGTGACTTAGGTCATCGGTGTCTGGGGGTCGCACATAAGTGCCCTGGAAATTGTCGAGGAATGCGGCTTCCAGGTCCTCCCAACAACTGATTGATCCTGTTGGCAAGCTGTTGAGCCAATGCCGAGCTGGTCCTTTAAGCTTGAGTGGGAGGTATTTGATGGCGTGAAAATCGTCGCCGTGGGCCATGTGGATATGAAGGAGATAATCCTCGATCCATACTGCAGGGTCTGTTGTGCCATCATATGATTCGGTATTTACGGGTTTGAAACCCTCGGGGATTTGATGATCCATTATTTCGTCTGTAAAGCATAGTGGGTGTGCGGCGCCTCTGTACTGGGTGATATCATGACGTAGCTCCGATGAGCTTTGTCTACTTTGTTTGGCCCTGCCGAATTTGTGGCCGGCATTACGGTTACCGTCTCGAGCCGTGGGGTGCTCACGCGATCCGTAGATCGATCGTGTTTGCCTTGCCTTGTCCTCCAACATGTCTCATAAGTCCGGCGCATATTCCCATGCCTTGGTATGGGGTGCAGCTTGAGTGGAGGGCCGGGAGGCCTCTCTGTCGCGGCCACGAGGTGGCCGGTCGGCCTCATCAAGTGCTTCCTCCTCTAATTGGGGTAGCAGCCTGCGCTTTGGGTAGCTCTTGGAGGGGCGTTCGAGTTTATGCTCTTCGGCCGCAAGGACTTCAGTCCATCTATCAACTAGCAAATCTTGATCAGCTCTGAGTTGTTGCTGTTTTTTCTTGAGGCTTCTTGCCGTGGCCATAAGCATGCGTTCGAAACGCTTTTGCTCAACAGGATCCTCTGGCACGACGAATTCATCGTCGTCAAGGCTTGCCTCATCTTCGGAGGGAGGCATATAATTATCGTCCTCGACCTCTCTGTCTGCCGCTCTCTCATGAGGGCTGGCTTCTCCGTCCTCCTGTGCTAAACCTTGCTGGAGGGGTTTTCTTCGGCACTCTCCGGAGTATTATTATCTCCTGTGCTGGAATCACCATTTTTTGTGTTGGCGGGATTTTGAGCGGCGCCGCTGACGCTGGCGCTTGGGCTGTTTCTTGGAGGGGTCATCCTCTCCTGTTCCATCGCCCTCTCCCTCTTTTGGGGTGTCCACCTTGTATATGTCATATGACAAGGCGGCTTTCCAGGGCCTAGTAGCCGCTGGTTCTTCATCGTCTCCTTCATCGGCGTCCATACCGTCGATGTCTTCGGAGTCGAAGTCGAGCATGTCGGTTAAGTCGTCGACAGTGGCTACAAAGTGGGTGGTGGGTGGGTTTTGAATTTCTTCATCGTCCGTACCCCAACCTTGCTGCCCGTAGTCCGGCCAGGGCTCTCCTGATAAAGAGAGAGACTTTAGTGACTTCAGGATATCGCCAAAAGGCGAGTGCTGAAAGATGTCTGCGGCAGTGAACTCCATGATCGGCGCCCAATCGGATTCGACTGGCAGGGGCGCGGATGGTTCGGAGTCCGGAGAGGAGTCCGGCCCCTTGGAGTCACGAGCCTCGCAGAGTACGGGGCTGGTGTTCGGCTTAATCGCCGTTTGGATTGCAGCCCCCGAGGTGGCGTCCAACCGCCCATCCTCGATCGGCGCGGTCGGCTCCAAACTAAGGGTCGGAGCCGATGCGAGTGCGGCCTCCAGGGCACTGTTCAGCGGCAGAGCTAGATCATGCTCGTTGTGACAGTGCGGCGCGCTCGGCAATGGTTCGAATCCGTCGAGGATCAAGTCCCCGCGGATGTCAGCCGTGTAGTTTAAACTTCCGAATCTGACCTGACGGCGAGGGGCGTAGCTTTCGATCTGCTCTAGATGGCCAAGTGAATTGGCCCGCAGTGTGAAGCCGCCAAAGACAAAGATCTGTCCGGGGAGGAAGGTCTCACCCTGGACTGCATCGCCATTGATGATCATAGGAGCCATCGGGCCTGACGGCGATGGCACAGAGGAACTGTCAATGAAAGCACCAATGTCGGTGTCAAAACCGGCGGATCTCGGGTAGGGGGTCCCGAACTGTGCGTCTAGGACGGATGGTAACAGGAGGCAAGGGACACAAAGTTTTACCCAGGTTTGGGCCCTCTCGATGGAGGTAAAACCCTACGTCCTGCTTGATTAATATTGATGATATGGGTAGTACAAGAGTAGATCTACCACGAGATCAGAGAGGCTAAACCCTAGAAGCTAGCCTATGGTATGATTGTTAATGTGTATGTTGTCCTACGGACTAAAACCCTCCGGTTTATAGGTTAGGGTTACATAGAGTCGGTTACAATGGTAGGAGATCTGAATATCCGTATCGCCTAGCTTGCCTTCCACGCCAAGGAAAGTCCCTTCCGGACACAGGATGGAGTCTTCAATCTTGTATCTTCATAATCCAGGAGTCTGGCTGAAGGTATAGTTCGGCTATCCGAACACCCCCTAATCCAGGACTCCCTCAATGGGCATGTTATTTACTTCTGTGATGAAGCTGCTAGAATTGCTAGACCCGATACTAAGAATAAACATAGACCTGTTGTAGGCATGCCTGTTATTTTTGTTAAAATAGGAGATCATTGCTATCATGTCTTATGTGATATGGGTGCTAGTGCAAGTGCAATACCTTATTCCTTATACAAAGAAATTATGCATGATATTGCACCTGCTGAGATAGAGGAAATTGATGTTACAATTAATCTTGCCAATAGAGACACTATTTCACCAGTTAGGATTGTTAGAGATGTTGAAGTCTTGTGTGGGGAAGTCAAATATCCTGCGGATTTTCTTATTCTTGGTTCCCCCCAAGATGACTTTTGTCCCATTATATTTGGTAGACCCTTCTTGAACACTGTTAATGCTAAGATAGATTGCAAAAAGGATGTTGTTACTATTGGTTTGGGGGATATGTCTCATGAGTTTAATTTTGCTAAATTTCATAGACAACCTCATGATAAAGAATTGCCTAGTAAAGATGAGATTATTGGTCTTGCTTCTATTGACGTGCCTCCTAATGATCCTTTAGAACAATATTTGCTAGACCATGAAAATGATATGTTTATGAATGAAAGAAGGGAAATAGATGAAGTATTCTTTAAACAGGGACCTATTTTGAAACACAATTTGCCTATTGAAATCTTAGGGGATCCTCCTCCACCCAAAGGTGATCCCGTGTTTGAGCTTAAACCTTTACCTGATACTCTTAAATATGCTTATCTTGATGAGAAAGAGATATATCCTGTTATTATTAGTGCTAACCTTTCAGAGCATGAAGAAAAGAAATTATTAAAAAGTCTGAAGAAGCACCATGCTGCTATTTGATATACTCTTGATGATCTTAAGGGCATTAGTCCCACTCTATGCCAGCACAAAATAAAATTGGAGAAAGACGCGAAACCGATTGTTGATCACCAACGACGGTTAAATCCTAAGATGAAAGAAGTGGTAAGAAAAGAAATACTAAAGCTTATGGAGGCAGGTATAATTTACCCCATTGCTGATAGTCAGTGGGTAATTCCTTTCTATTGTGTCCCTAAGAAGGGAGGTATTACTATTGTTTCTAATGATAAAGATGAATTGATCCCACAAAGAATTGTTACAGGTTATAGAATGGTAATTGATTTCTGTAAATTAAATAAAGCTACTAAAAAGGATCATTACCCTTTACCTTTTATTGATCAAATGCTAGAAAGATTCTCCAAACATACACAATTTTTCTTTCTAGATGGTTATTCTGGTTTCTCTCAAATACCCGTGTCAAAAGAGGATCAAGAAAAGACAACTTTTACTTTCCCTTTTGGTACCTTTTCTTATAGACGTATGCCTTTTGGTTTATGCAATGCACCTGCTACCTTTCAAAGATGTATGACTGCTATATTATCTGACTCTTGTGAAAAGATTGTTGAGGTTTTCATGGATGTTTTCTCTGTTTATGGAACTTCTTTCGATGATTGCTTAAGCAACCTTGATCAAGTTTTGCCGAGATGTGAAGAAACTAATCTCGTCTTGAATTGGGATAAGTGCCACGTTATGGTTAATGAAGGTATTGTCTTGGGGCATAAAATTTCTGAAAGAGGTATTGAAGTTGATAAATCTAAGGTTGATGCTATTGAAAAGATGTCGTGTCCTAAGGACATTAAAGGTATAAGAAGTTTCCTTGGTCATGCCGGTTTTTATAGGAGGTTCATTAAGGAGTTCTCTAAAATTTCTAGGCCACTGACTAATCTGTTACAAAAAGATGTTCCTATTGTCTTTGATGATGATTGTGTAGAAGCATTTGAAATACTTAAGAAAGCTTTGATTTCTGAACCTATTGTTCAGCCACCTGATTAGAATTTACCCTTTGAAATTATGTGTGATGCTAGTGATTATGCTGTAGGGGCTGTTTTAGGAAAAAGGGTTGATAAGAAATTAAATGTTATCCAATATGCTAGTAAGACTCTGGATAGTGCCCAGAGAAATTATGCTACTACTGAAAAAGAATTTTTAGCAGTTGTGTTTGCTTGTGATAAGCTCACACCTTATATTGTTGATTCTAAAGTAATTGTTCACACTGATCATCCTCCTATTAAATATCTTATGGAAATAAAGATGCTAAAGCTAGACTTATTAGATGGGTTCTCTTGCTTTAAGAATTTGATTTGCATATTATTGATAAAAAGGGAGCTGAGAACCCCGTTGCAGACAACTTGTCTAGGTTAGAGAATGTTCTTGATTACCCACTACCTATTGATGATAGCTTTCCTAATGAACAATTAGCTGTAATAAATGCTTCTCGTACTGCTCCATGGTATCCTGATTATGCTAATTACATTGTTGCTAAATTTATACCACCTAGTTTCACATACCAGTAAAAGAAAAAGTTCTTATATGATTTAATACATTAATTTTGGGATGACCCACACCTTTATAAAGAAGGAGTAGATGGTGTTATTAGACATTGTGTACCTGAGCATGAACAGGAATAGATCCTACGCAAGTATCACCCTGAGGCTTATGGAGGACACCATGCTGGAGATAGAACTGCACATAAGATATTACAATCTGGTTTTTATTGGCCTACTCTCTTCAAGGATGCCCGTAAGTTTGTCTTGTATTGTGATGAATGTCAAATAATTGGTAATATTAGTAGACGTCAAGAAATGCCTATGTTTTATTCACTTGTTATTGAAATATTTGATGTTTGGGTCTTTGATTATATGGGACCGTTTCCTTCCTCTAATGGGTATACGCATATTTTAGTTGTTGTTGATTACGTTACTAAGTGGATAGAAGCTATTCCAACTAGTAGTGTTGATCATAACACCTCTATTAAGATGCTTAAAGAAGTTAATTTTCTGAGGTTTGGAGTCCCTAGATATTTAACAACTGATGGTGGTTCACATTTTATTCATGGTGCCTTTCGTAAAATGCTTGCTAAGTATGATGTTAATCATAGAATTGCATCTCCATATCATCCACAGTCTAGTGGTCAAGTAGAATTGAGTAATAGAGAGCTTAAACTGATTTTGCAGAAGACTGTTAATTGATCTAGAAAGAATTGGTCCAAGAAACTTGATGATGCATTATGGGCTTATAGAACTGCATATAAAAATCCTATGGGTATGTCTCCACATAAAATGGTTTATGGTAAAGCATGTCACTTACCTCTTGAACTAGAACATAAGGCATATTGCGCCTGCCGGAGAATCACACCTTGCCACTCGTCTTTAAGGACTCAGGGGCTCCCATTTCCGACTCGAACGCTGCTTCGGTAAGAATGGTCGTGGTGACCCTTGTCAAAAAGAGGTGGACGGGGGGTTGGGCCCTTTGTCTATAACCCGGCAGATGTGATTCTCCGGCAGGCGCAAGGGGTACCGACAAGGTGCCTTGCCGGAAGGACTAGTTTATTTACACTAAGAACGCATTTTGCCTCCGCACGGACGTACACGTGCACGAGTTACTGGCAGGACTAGACTTTTTCATTAATATGCTCATGCAAGTACAAAGGTTACATGATACAAGCATGGGCTCGAGAGATTACATTATATAGAAATTAAGATTTGGCAAGTGCCTACAATTTAATGAAAAAGATAGGTTCCCCGTGATTTCCATTCTAGGCCCATTCCTCCCAGGTGCGACAGGTGAAGGCAAAAAGAGAACGGTGGGGAGTGCGCCGATGGAGAGATTGACAAGGAAGACCCTAGGTAGGGCGTGGGGCCGAGGGAGGGGGGAGATCAGTCGGAGTTGACGTCCTCCCGCTGGACGTCCTCGTCATCGTTGTCGTTGTCCTCCTCGTCACTCCCGCTCGAGGAGGAGGGTTCGCCTTCAGAGTAGCTCTCCACACAACACCTCAAGCGAGTTCCCAAGAGCCTGAAGACCTTGATGGAGAGAAAGTCGTCCTCCATCAATTTAAATTGGAGGACGAGCCCCTCCGACAGGCTATGGGCATGGGCGAACACTACAAAAAAAAGACACATCCGTGACATTTTGGGCCGAATGAAATTTTTTTCTGTCATACATATCACACTTCTATGACGATAATTGTGACAAAACCCGGTATCACCATAGATGTGATGGGCTCCTACTTCTATGACAAAAAATCATGACAGAAAATGGGCTTTTCATCCTGGGCGGGCCGGAGACGTAGCTGCATGACATTCTTTGGGCCGTCCATGACGGAAAAAACCGTGTTAGAAGCAAGGGCGAGGAAACTTTCGGGGAGTTCCCGGTTACGGTGGGAGGTCGAGGGCCGAGCGATGCGCGCTTCTCTCGTACACGTACGCACGTGTGTGCGAGGCGTTGGCCGTAACTGAACCCGATCGATTGCACTGCAGGCTACGCATTACTGAACCCGAGCGATCGATCGATGGCTGTTAACTGAACCCGATCGAGCGATTCCTTTGCTACTACTGCTAACTGAAGCCGATCGATGCTGCCTCTGGATGAACAGTGAGCGTTATGGGGGGGTTGGATGAACAGTTCCTGGTGGGGGTGGATGAACAGGACCCCGTGGTGTTGCCTCTTGATGAACAGGACCCCAATCGATCGAGCCAGTTAGGGCTGGATGAACAGGACCCCGTGGAGGGCTGGATGAACAGGACCACCCCATGGAGGGCAGGATGAACAGTAGATGGTGGAGGGCAGGATGAACAGTAGCCCGTGGAGGGGTGGTTGAACAGGAGCCCGTGGAGAGGGCTGGTTGAACAGTAGCACACAGTGGAGGCTGGATGAACAGGAGCTCGTGGATGAACAGTCGCAGGTGGAGGCTGGAGGAGGTCGATGGTGGATGAACAGTAGCTCGTGGAGGCTGGAGGGGGTCGACGGTGGAGATGAACAGTATCCCATGGAGTCCTGTTTTGCGGTACGCCACACCCCTCCCGATGAACAGGACCCCCGTTTCGACCGTAGCGCTCCAACACAAGTCCGTTTCATCCGTTTTACGGTACGCCACACCCCTCCCGATCAACAGGACCCCTGTTTCGACCATAGGAGGTATGTTTCCTCCGTTTTGCGGTACGCTAGACCCCTCCCTATGAACAGGATCCTGTTTCGAACGTGGCCGGTCGAACACAAGGCCGTTTCCTCCATTCTGCGGTATGCCAGGCCTCGTTTCCATCGCCTATTCCGTCCAAGCCCTCCCAATGAACACGATGCATTCCGTTGCCTCCCCATGAACACGACGCATTCCGTTGCCTCCCCATGAACACGATGACGGTGATGTTTCTCTGTTCCGACCCAGCCATGTACACGAGCCCTGGCCGTACGTATGTGCGAGTAGGCGTTCGAGACCCCTCCCGTATGTACACATACGTGGCCGTATTTTCTTTCTTGCACCCTGGCCGTTGTACGTACGTGTACATGCTACGTGCGCGCCTCTACTACGACACGTGCGCGCCTCTACATCAACCAGTATATATGTACGTGCATGCCTTACATCGACCAAAATGACAACGCTACGTACTGAAAGTGCAACTATCCCTAGGTGGTTTTGGTAATTCCTAACAACATATAGCTCATTGAGCTAATGCTATTCCAAGATAAATATTTCAGGAAAAGCTCAATGAATGGCATGGCATGGATGAGGAAAGTGGACCCCTCAGAATATTAAGGACAAAAAGATTGGCTCAAGCTCAAAGCTCAAGACTCTACATTTTAGATTTTAGTGATCCAAGATCACATTGAGTCTATAGGAAAAGCCAATACTATCAAGGAGGGATGAGGTGTTGTTTAATGAGGTTCTTGCTTCAAAGTGCTTAGTGATATGCTTGAAAACCCTCAACTACCTTCCCACATCCAAAGTACCTAAACCAAAAGTCAAACTCGGCCCCACCGATTCTCTCTATCTGCCGCCACCGAGTTTCAAATGTCATAGCCACTGCCACAAACCCTAGGCAAATCGGTCTCACCGATAGGGATCTCGGTCACACCGAGATGGGGTTGTAATCTCTCGGTTTCCCTTCGTAACGTTCCGGTCCTACCGAGATGAGCGATCGGTCCCACCGAGATTGCAATGTAAACTCTCTGTTTTTCTTTTGTAACATTTCAGTCCCCCCAAAATGAGCGACCGGTCCCACCGAGTTTACCTGACCAACTCTCGAGTTAGCTTATTACCAAAATCGGTCCCACCAAGTTTGTGTAATCGGGCACACCGAGATTACGTTATGCCCTAACCCTAACCATATCGGTCCTAGCGAGTTGCATCTCAGTCCCACCGAAAATCCTAACTGTCACTAGGTTTGTTGAATCGGTCTGATCGAGTTTCTCCATTCGGTCTCACCGAGATTGGTAAATTGTGTATAACGGTTAGTTTTTGTGTGGAGGCTATATATACCCCTCCACCCACTCTTCATTTGTGGAGAGAGCCATCAGAACATACCTACACTTCCAATACACATTTTCTGAGAAAGAACCACCTACTCATGTGTTGAGGCCAAGATATTCCATTCCTACCAAATGAATCTTGATCTCTAGCCTTCCCCAAGTTGCTTTCCACTCAAATCTTCTTTCCACCAAATTCACATCCTGTGAGAGAGAGTTGAGTGTTGGGGAGACTATCATTTGAAGCACAAGAGCAAGGAGTTCATCATCAACACACCATTTGTTACTTCTTGGAGAGTGGTGTCTCCTAGATTGTCTAGGTGTCACTTGGGAGCCTCCGACAAAGATTGTGGAGTTGAACCAAGGAGTTTGTAAGGGCAAGGAGATCGCCTACTTCGTGAAGATCTACCGCTAGTGAGGCAAGTCCTTCGTGGGCGATGGCCATGATGGGATAGACAAGGTTGCTTCTTCGTGGACCCTTCGTGGGTGGAGCCCTCCGTGGACTCGCGCAACCATTACCCTTCGTGGGTTGAAGTCTCCATCAACGTGGATGTACGATAGCACCACCTATCGGAACCACGACAAAAACATCTGTGTCTCTAATTGCATTTGAATTCTCCAAACCCTTCCCTTTATATTCTTGCAAGTTGCATGCTTTATTTTCCGCTGCTCATAGACTCTTTGCATGCTTGCTTGAATTGTGTTAAGATTGCTTGACTTGTGCTAAGATAGCTAAAATCTGCCAAAGACTAAAATTGGGAAAAGGATAGATTTTTATTTGGTCAAGTAGTCTAATCACCCCCCCTCTAGACATACTTTCGATCCTACACGTACGCTTCGACCAGGTGGGTCCCGACTGTCAGGCACTTCCTTGCGTGCGAAGATGTAGCTGGTGGGTCCCAGCAGTCAGGGGCAAATGTTTTTTCATGAAATACGGTGGCCTGTCCGGTGGGTCCCCGCTATCAGGTGGAGGAATAAATATTTTGCGCGTAATAAGGAGGCACTTCCTTGCTGCGGCCGTGGACCCAGCTGTCAGCGTCTCCACGCACAGTACTCTTCCGATGGAAGTCGGTCGTTGACCACATTGACCACGCCATGCGGAGAGCACCACAGCGGTGGATGACGGCGAGGCCTAGGAAGGGGACGACGCGGAGCCGGGGAAGACGCGACAGCGGAAGCCCGCGCGGAGAGGAGTACGAGGGTTCACTGGTTTGGCTGCGGTGTGAGGCTGCCGTCGCCGCAGGGCCTGGCCAGCATTGGGAATAGTAGGGGCGGTGAGGCCTCCACGGCAGCACAGTCGGCCACGGGAGGCAGGAGCATGCGGCACGACCGGCGCTGCTTTGGGCGGCTGGAGCAAGAAGACCAGAGGTTGAAGAAGCACTACGGCCGTTGGATGGACACCGTACGGTCACTGGAGCTAGAATCGTTCATATTGACTAAGTTGACAAAGCCCTTCGTCCCCATCAACTTAGTACGCCCACAAGTCAGCCTCCCACCAAGGTGGGTCCCAGCTAGCTGGGGGAGTATTCATTTTTTTGTGCGTAATAAGGAGGCACTTTCGGTGGGTCCGAGCTGACAGCGGGGGGAACGTTTTTTTCGCGAAATACGGTGGCCCGTCTGGTGGGTCCCAGCAGTCAGGTGGAAACAATTTTTTTCGCAAAATACTGGTGGCCCGTTCGGTGGGTCCCCGCTGTCAGGTGGAGGAATAATTGTTTTCCGCGTAATAAGGAGGCACTTCCTTGCGACTGCCGTGGACCCAGCTGTCAGCCTCTCCATGTATAGTACTCTTTCGATGGAAGTCGATCGTTGAGCACATTGACCACACCGCGCCGAGAGTACCACGGCGGTGGACGACGGCGAGGCATAGGAAGGGGACGACGCGGAGCCGGGGAAGACGCGGCAGTGCATGCCTACGCGGAGAGGAGTACGAGCGTTCACCGGTTCGGCTGTAGTGTGAGGCTGCCGTCGCCGTAGAATAATAGGGGGTGTGGGTGAGTAGAGGGATGCCCTGGCAAGCGGTGGGAGTGGTAGGGGGCGCTGAGGCCTGCGCGGTAGCACAGTCGGCCACGGGAGGCGGGAGTAGGCGGTCCCGCCGGTGCTGCTTTGGCGGCTGGAGCAAGAAGATCGGAGATTGAAGAAACACGATGGTCGTTGGATTGACATCCAACGGTTATGTCTGCTAGAATCGTTTGTTCATGTATATAATAACTAAAAAAATCTTGCATACGTGTCAACTAAATAGGCCCACAAGTCAGACCACTCCCTCTTTTTTTTAATAATTTATATATAGCTCATGGCAACTTCTTATGCAATTTATTGCAGTCGTTTTTTTGTTGGCCAGGGCCAATTTCGCATATTTCTATGGGTTCCTAACTATTTTTAATACCAAAATGTCCAGCCAGATTTAAAGTACTTTGAAGATATATTTAAATCAGGTTAATGCCCAGTGAAATAGGAATCTGAAAATGTAATAAAATTCAGAAAATATAAAGTAATTGCCAATTTGTCATCTGTTTTTATATTTACAACCCATTTCATGTTACTTTCAAGATTTGTAGGCGTCTTGAAAGAGTTGCAGCCCATCAGGGCGTAGAAAAATAAGTAGGCCTGGATTGGGTATTCTTCAGAAAAAATAAACTGGGCTCATTTTCACAAAGAAAAAATAGCGGGGCTGGTCACACGGTGAACATAAAATATAAGCCTAGGCTAGACGGGCCACAACCCAGTTCAAACCCGGCTCCGTCTCAACAATACCAAACAAAAAAAATACTGCTCGAGTAGCTACATCCCAGATGTCATCCGATCTTGTGTTGTTCTCTTGTCTATTGACTATATACACTCACAATGTCGTGGGTCCCAGATGTCAGGAAAACACTAGGAGGAAGCATTTTATTTTTCCATACGCTGACGTGGTGGGCCCCTACTGTCAAACTCTCCACGTACTTCTGCCGATTCCTATTTTTTGTTGACCATGTTGACAACGGGAGAGGGCGGCGCCGCGGCGAGCGCACCAAAGCGCGCAGAGGACGTCGGTGTTAACGATTTAGGAGACGGTGGGGCGGCGATGTGTGCGCTGAGGCGCAGCCAGCTGTGGGAGGCGGAAGCAGGCAGCCCCGCCGGCACTGGTTTGGTTTTGGCGGCTGGAGGAAGACAGGGCTGAAGAAACACGACAAACTGTAAAAGCAGCAGGAGTACTTAACAACCTTAACTGAAACCAGCAGGGGCACTTAACAACCAAAGCTAAAAGCAGTATGAGTACTTATACAGGTTCAACCGTACAAAGCACGCCTCAGACAGTGCTACTTTGCCTACAGTTAACCAAGGGTGAGGCCGCCAAGCCCCAGGACAAGGCCCAGGCACCACCCCGCGCATCCACAACCTTCTGAAAGCGGCTTCATCTCGCAACATGGTCAATAAACAGGATATTCGCTTTAGATCCATGGAAAAGCATGAACATAATCTTCTGTCCTATTCTCCAAGATGGATGGGCCTTCATAATTTGAGACCACCCATGAATAAGTATCTTTTCACCTCCAAGGGGAATTGAGTAGGTATACATAAACATCATGTTGTGACCAAGCGCAAGTCTGACCCGACCATGGTCAGGCATCTGTATAGGAACAATAGAACTCGGCAGTTTCTGTTTCAAGAAGATCACAGCTGTAAAACTGTGTATAAGCAATAGTTTATGAACAACATATATAACAGAAAACAGCTCGTACCATAAGTTTCTCGACACAGTTGGACCTGTTCAACGAGTGCAGCAGTGGCACACATATCCCACGTGGCCTTCCACCATTGAAACGCCCCACAAGGACCTCAAGACGATCAATAAAGTGTAGGAACTTGTGGATGCTGATCCAGTCAAATTCAGAGCCATTAGTAACAACCGAGTTATTACAGAGTAATAAACGAGCAGACTACTTAACTCTGAAAAAACCTACACGTGCCACCAATTATAAGAAAATATTAGTTAGAAGTAGCCTCTTCGTGAGAGATTCGTTGCTACTTCTAAAGTTAAATTGTGATTAGTTAGACAGAATAGGTGGATTAAGAAGTAATCGAGGCAACAAGCAAGAACCAGATACAAAACTAACATGGATGAACAATTGGAAAGATGTCGGGGTGGAAGATCGCAGTGAAGATGAAACCAGGTTCTGCTATTTCCATCAACATTTGTGCACCAACTTTCAGTCCGTAAGACTTGAGAAAGTTTATCCAAGTTTGGCCATAAAAAAAGCAGCGGTCTTCTTGGTTCATGAACCCAACTTGGAACTTATATCCATGGCTTGTCTTCACTGTGACCATTATACTAGTGTATTCAGTTATGGCAAGGCCGAGCATCTTGAGTACATGTGTTCTAGCAGAGCAAATAATACACTGCAGGAAAAATAATATGAGAACACAACATGTTCAAAAAAAACCACCCTCCCAGATAGAAAAGAGGATTCTAGGAACATATTGTGCGCGTTTCAAAATGCTGTGTTAGGATGAGAAGGAACAAGTGTGTCGTCTCGCCGAGGGCGCAGAAACCTGTAGGGTACTCGCACTTTGGGCACTGCAAATGAAACACACTAGATTCAGTAGGAAGAAAAATGCATCAACGGCGGCGGCTGCCATCCTAGGATTACCTGCAACCAAGGGACTTGGGTTTATCGGGGATGGATGAAGAATTCATACCTGGTTCTCCATGAGAAAACCCTATGCAATCGCCGAGAGGGGCTTTTCTCTGAACAAGCAGACGAGGGAGAAGGGGATTCAGGCCCAGTGAAATATTGCGCTTCGCCCGTCTAGCTTACTGCTAAAGCTGGAAAGGGGGGTTGTGATTTGACGGCTCATTGGGCATTTCTGCGGCGCTACGACCGGGGTGTGTCTACCATGAAGTTGTGCACTCTAATTGGTGCATATGGCACGTGGACCCCGTTGCCGGTTGCCCCACATATCAGCGAAAGGAAGTAGAAAGACATGAGTAACTAGTTACACATAAATATATATTTTGACAGAGAGATACTCCCTCTGTAAAGAAATATACAAATCTTTTATATCACAGGCTCACCTTGCCAAGAAATACACTCCCTCTACAACGCACGGGCATTATGGGGGTTCAGCTTTTTTTATGGGGGTTCAGCTGAGAATATAATACTCAGATAGGCTCATGGTTCTGGACTTTGGGCCGCAGGCCAACCCTGCATGTTTGGGGGCTCATGTGTTTTACCTTAGTGCTTTTCATATTGCAAGCGATTGGTACGGCGCTGGTTTTAGATGCTTTCGCATGGCGAATACACAAAATTGAATAAAGCACGGCAGCTATTGGAATGAAATCAAACGACAGTTCCTAACCAGCAATCAGAGTTGTAATTCTATCAACGATATACCATGTGATAAATAATATTGTCATACTACTTATACACACATGACACTTGTTTCACCATGCCAGATTATTGCATCAAAATCTCTCGGAGGATAGATAAGTTCGGCAGTTGCGTGCTGCTACTGAAGAATTTCAAAGTTGATTTGGACCAGCTCTCCTTGCCGAGAAAGTTTGATTTTGACATCATCCCCTACCGCAAGATATGATTTAGATTTGAACCATGACCATCCTTTAGCATCAATCATCATGCGACCATCCTTTGTACTTACGGTATATTGAGCAGGTTCATTCACACCAAGGCTGCGCATGGTAAGAGAAACTTGGCCGCGGTCACCCGGATTGTTGAATGACTCCCTCGTTGCTCTAGAAATTCTTTGTATGCAAACAAGAAGACATACCCAAACAGTTAGATCAACACAGTGAATCATGTGAAACAACATGGAAAGAAAAAAGAACGAAGCACTTGGGCGGCCAATGCTTACCAAGAAGGTAGACATGTCGGTTTTTGTAAGGACTTTGGTATATGAAGTGTGAACTGCAGCCCAGTCTGTTGCCGGTGCAACTGCATGGGCTGGAGCAGATGCAAGTGCAAGCGTTGGTGCAGGTGCCGAAGCCGCTGCTGCTGCCGGAGATGGTGCTCCTTGTAGAACTGGTGCCGGTGTCGGAGCAGGTGCCGGTGTCGATGCCCGATCCTCCGGTAGATCAGACTGATCCACTGACGCGGTAGGTGCCCAATCCTCAGCTGGATCAGACTGAGCTGCTGCCGCTGTCAGTGCTAGAGCAACTGTCGGTGCTCGATCTATGCGAGACAATGGCGACCGTGTCTGGTCTGCTATGATCAGCTTTCTAACTTGACTAGGATCCATGACCGTGATCCAGTCTTTTCCTTCATTTATTTTAAACGCGAGAAGGACTAATTGTGGTGTTTTTGTTAAACCAATCTGCAGTTCATCATAGGGATTCAACTTGTACTCAGACAACAGACTGATCCAATTTTTCCAGTAATATAAGTGATGGACGGTGCCTTCGTTACTGACACGACATAAGAAGTGAAACCTGCAAAAATAGCCATCGTAGAGCAAACCAAACGGTTTATTCTGTGATGAATGTCACATGGCAAAACCTGGATAGTAAAATTGCAGGAAAAGAAAGAAAACATGACATTAAATCAATAAGATTTAGACAGTAAATCAATAAGATTTACTTGATGTGACACGAGTGAATCCTTACTAGGAAATCACTATGTTGAAGTACTAAACAGAAGATTGATCGTCCAACTACGCGTGGCATGCAGGGGCCCCGCCTACTCCCACAAGCAGGACAGTCCAAAGGTCGTGACAAATCGTATGGACCAAACATCCACGGGGCTGAAAATCCTGGTGGGTACGATAAACCCTGCAATGCATACAGATATTGGAGTGTAACCATAATTGGTAGACCATCCTCACAAAAAATATGATATGGTTACTTCAAAATATACAGACTGAATTGAGTGGACAGACATTAACATAGACCGTTCTCAGGACTGACCACACACCAAAAGCGACAATACTAATAAAAAATACAGGGTTCACAAACACAAATCAAGTACTGAACAACAGTACTTACTACAGACAAGCAAAGTTGCACTAACTAAACTCTGCAGACTATTTTTTGCCACCGACCTACGAGATGAACCCCGCATAACTGACTAGGCCATGGACTTCGTGTGAGATGTCTACATGCACCATCACCATCTTGTCAACCTTGGAGAACCTAACAGAGTGGTCTTTCCACTCATAAACATGATTATGAAGACAGGCCGCATCAGATTTGTTGGGAAGCTTTACAAGAACCACACCCTTCGTAATCGAAGGCACAGCCAGGAAATTGTTGTGGTCAAGTACATCCTCAAGAACACGCCTGACAACAATGCTACAGGAAAACACTAGTTCAGGACATGTGGAGACAAGGACACATCAGCTGGATAGTTCAGCAGTAGAACTCGTCATCAGGTCTTCCAGTTCACACGGCATGACTTTGAGAACTTCATCTCCACCGCGGACCTGGTTCTAATTCAAACAGAAACCATATTTTATTACTACCTCCGTTCAGAAATATAAGATGATTTTTGATATTATACTCCATATATGACTACATATACGCACAGGAATGGGTGAACAAAGACACTAGAACATGTCTTCAAAGACATGAGAGCAGAGGGATTACATGCAATATCCATAACACAAGTTACTGAGGCAAATATACCCTCTTAAAAGGTAGCATTGATGTTCATAAAGTACTCCCTCTGCCCCAAAATTCTTGTCTTAGATTTGTCTAGATACGGATGTATCAAGTCACATTTTAGTATTAGATACATCCGTATCTAGACAAATCTAAGACAAGAAATTTGGGACAGAGGGAGTAGTTGAAAGTAATCTATAAGAAATCAGTGTCAACCTCTCGCATGTTTTGGTCAAAAGTGGAATTTAGAACCGTCATTTGGCACACAAAAATCACATGCAAGATAACCCAGAAAGTTGTACTACTAGTACTAGTACTACGTGTTAGATGAAAAAACACGATCAAGATCGAGAAAAAGATCATCAAGAAGAGATATTACCTGGACTTGCTTAATGAGGGATCCCAGAGAGGGGGGCTTGGACAGGGCGATGGCTTTGAGCTTGTCTACGGTAGTCTCGGCGGGGTGCTTGCGCTTCTTCATACCATGAGCCTCGACGGTTTTGGCCGGAGCCATAGACATCACTTCGGCCAGTGCTCCAGCGTCCATCAAGAAACTGTCAAATAGAAATAAAAGAAAAGAAACCATAATCACAAACCCAAAAGAAGAAAAGAGAGGGAGTTATAGGATCAGTCTCGGGGTTGCAAGACCGGGCCTTGGCCAGGATCAAGACCATTGATGGGCTCACCTTTCCTTCTTTGGGAGAGAAGAACAATGGCAGAAGAAGGTCGGGGTTTTCTTGAAGAAATGAGGAACAAGATGAGGTAGAAGCGAGGGTTGGGTAGAGAGGAAGCTGAGAGACAAGAGTGAAATGATGGTTGCTTCGTCCGTCCAACTTACTGCTAGAAAGGAGGGGGTTTTGTGATTTGACAGCTCATTGGGCATTACTGCGGCGCTTCAATCGGGGTAGTCTACCATCACTCTACTACGGAGTAATTTAGTGCATGGCTGGTGGACCCCGATGTTGGCTGTCCCACACATCGGCGAAAGTGAGTAATTTAGTGCATGGCTAGAGGAGGATCCGCATGGTAGAGCGTGTCCATTGTTTTTCAGAAGAAACAAATGATTATAGCAAGCGTTTCCACTCTTACGACAGAGGAGTGCGAAACACGGTAGCCACTTGAACATAGACAGTGCTCCTACTACTAGGCATGTGCAGTGGTTCATACGTCAGTACTACACAATCTTGTTGCTAGTGTAGTAAGATATGACAATAACAAATGATGTTGTGCGCATGTCAACTACTCCTATATGTAACATAGTACCGCCTTTTCGACTGTCCGGTCGAGAATGAACGGTGAGATCAATGTTAACAGAACTAGGTCCACAGTGCACGGAGAGTACGGTGCTGCAGTCCTCCACGAAACATGAACCATATGAAGCACGAATAGTGTTAGGCAGGGTGTATGAAGGGTGCATGGGATGGGAGCAAAAGTTCCCTTCTCGACCCACTTTTGGGTGTTTGGCAGCGTGCATGAAGGGTGCATGAGTCCACACTAGTAGGTTGACAAAAATACACGAAGAGGAAACAACTATATTGAGATGAGAATGCAACCAAACACACCCACACACTTTGTGCTACAGTAACTGATCTGCATCGTCTGAGTTTGATCCCACGGTCATGTTGCACCGAGACATGGACATGCCCACGCAGAGGGCGCCCAAACACCACCGAAGTCCCTCTGCTTCTCGAGGCGCACGACGTTGGTGATGCAGGGTGCAACCGCTCGCAGAGCCCGCTCCCGGTCGACGGGAGCCAGCTCGTCAAAGACGGCGTCCAATGGCACAAATGGATTCTGGTGATGGAGCCCTGAAAGGATTCGCCCGGCAACGGCGACGGCAGCCTGCAACCCCTCCTTGTCTAGCTCAGCCCCCACCATTGCGCGGAGACGGCTCAGCTCCTCGGAGATATAGGTGAAGAAGGAGACCAGGTCAGGAAGCCGCAGCTGGTTGAAGTCGACCGGGTGGTCGAACGGGTTTAGCCCGACGGCCGGCATCGTCACGCTGGCACGATGGTAGGCATCGCGCAGCTGCAACACGTGTGTGGCAACTTGGTTCACCAAGTGGCTGAGGCGATCCTGGACCTCATCACGATTGGCCCGCTCGCGCTCCAGCCGGCTCCCCTGACGGCCTATCGTATCTCCCGCTTTCTGTAGCAAGGCCGCCGATGCCTCGAGCATCTTTGTGGTGGACGCCTGCCGCTTTTGAAGCTCCATGAACTCCCGCACATAACGGAGGAGCACGGCACTCCTCTCCTCCTTGAGCTCACGGAGCTCCACGTCCTTGGCCCTGAGCTCCGCATCCTTGGCATGGAGCTCCTGTGTTAGGAGCCTCACCTCGGACTCCGTGATCTATTGCGCCGCCATGGCACCAGGTAGAAGCAATGGGGAGAGGAAGCAAAGGGGGCGAAACGGCTAAAAGGTAATGCAATCTACGGGAAGGTGGAGGGAGCAGGGAATCTTTTGGTTTTCACCACGGTAAAACACCAGTCGACGACTTCTCACATCAGGGAGCAGTGGGTACAGGCGGAGTCATCATGACTAATTGCTGCCCCGCCTGCTCCCGTTAATCAAAAAATTTAAAAATCCTACTGCGCCTGCTCCCGTCAATCAAAAATTAAAAATCCTACCGCACCCAAACACCTGAGCAACGCCGCGGTGGATATTTAAATTTACCTACCGGCAAGTAGATAAAAAAGGGGTGAAAAACCAAATGTGGCGGCGGCCTAGCTAATCGGTCAAACTAGCCCAACTAGCTAGCCACCGTGCTTCACTGATGTACTCAGCGGGAAAGGTGGTCTTTCGTGATTTGACGACTCATTTACTTGCTTCGGCACTACGACTGAGGAGGACCCAGAAAACGCGTGGTAGGGCATCCCATGTCAGGAAGAATATATGATTGCACCACCCGGGAGGACCCCGAAACCGCGCGGTAGGGTGTGCCACGTCTCGGCACGGAGGAAAAATGTGCATGTAAAAATATACTGTATCAGACGTAGTACCTATGGTTTGACCTCGGGACCCAGCCAGTCGGTTGAAAACACCCCACTAGCCACACAGCTTCATCATGCAAACGTGGCATGGAGGATAGATGTGGTTAGCTCCGTCTCGACCAGCCACAACGTCTCTTGTTCTAGGCGATTCTTCTATTTTCTAAGTTTTTTTAGTTGTAATAACACCATGGCAAGCTAGTGCCGCTCTTCGTGTGTGCCCATGCAAAGGTTAGACAATGGAGAGAAGAGAGATTGAGATCGCAGACCTGGGACCCACCAGTAAGTGAGATAACGGTCATGCACGTGTTGACGAGGCACTCCCTCTACTCTACTCAACGGAAGTACTGTATAAAATCAAGTTATGGGACAAAGCCAACAACCGTTCGTTTTTTCAGGCTATCGACTTACGCTTTGTAGTCCAGGTTGCCATTTCGAATCTCGTCTTTTGGATTTGTTAGTTTTAGGTCCAAATTTGATTAATGACAAGTGGGACCCCCATGTGTTGTTCCGATATTTCAGTGTACGATGGTTTTTTTGAATGAACACTTTGCGTGGTTAGACAAGTAACGGCACGAGTTACACGTTTTTTGCAAGTTTATGAACAAAATGACAGCGGCATAGAATATCACATCCACCCCATAGCTTAGATACTATGGTGATACGAGTTTTTACACCATTGGAAGTGAGATCCAATGGCTTGGGAGTAGTCTTTGTAATTATGTGCAATTTCCAAACTCTCCAAAGGTTTTTTTGCAAATAAAACATTCAGGCCTCGTGTGTGCCACTGCATCTTCGATCCACCGGCTCCCTAGTGCTCATATTAGGTGCTCCCCGTAGCTTAATTACCCGCTACGGTGATTCGAGTAGTTGTGGGCCGAATGCTACGAAAATATTATCTAAACCGACCGGAATAAATGCCTACACAAATTAATCCAAGGTTGGAGTGCCCCTCGCAATGTAAATAGCTTCGGCTTTGCGAGGGATGGAGAGGTAGTAGCTTCAACGCGTGGAAGATATGGTGTGAGAAAGCGAGGTTAATCGAGAGACATATAGATAGAGAGACAAAGTGAGTGTGGTCTGACATTCATTGAGCAAATATATATGCTCTGGAGAGATATTGTCCGATTGAGTTTTTTGGCAAGGGTGAGGGCTGTAAGATAGAGCTTGAGAGATGATCCAGTCACAGACGTCTATATATATTTTGTGCATGGGAGGAAGCAAGGTCAACCGATCACATAGGGTCGTCGTGCGATCGAAAGAGTGAGACGGGTTGGAGAGAGTGACCTAGATAGACGATGTGCGTGAGAGAGTATACAATGTGAATGGGTCGAATTGGGCTCAAACATAGTGATATATCGTTTTTGTCCAAGAAAGAGCGAGGTCAATCGAGACATACAGAGAGAGAGAGAGAGATTGAGTGAGCGTGGCCCACCATGAGGTCGAAAGAGTGGTGGCGGCTTGTATGGACTGACCTAGATAGACAATCTGCGTGAGAGAGTATAGAGTGTGTCGATCGAGGCCCGAACAGGGAGATATATCATTTGTGTGTGAAAGAAAACGAGGTTAAACGAGACTCGGATAAAGAGAGAGAGATTGAGCGAGTGTGGCCCGCCGTGCGGAAGAAAGAGTGAGACAGTCTCGAGGGAGTGACCTAGATATAAAACGTGCGTGCGTGCGTATGCACGAGAGGTTGGGGGATAGATAGGCAATGCATGTATTTAGCGCGAGAGGGTGAGAGGGAGAGGGAGAGAGAGAGAGAGAGAGAGAGAGAGCTCGGCATGGGGTGCAATGGCGAGTGTGTGAGGTAAATACATTTGGTAACAGAGTGGAAAAAGGGGTTGTGTAGTTGAGAGACTTAGAGATCGAAACATGGAGAGAAAGAATGAACGTGTGTTGGAAACCGATAGCTTCCTAAGGTGGTTAGGAGAGGAAGATTGACCGATACAGGAAGTATGTAGCGTTTGTGCGGGGGGGGGGGGCTAAAAACAACATTTGAATGTACATAGTACGAGACTTAATATCGATGTTTCAATTCGGTGTACATTGTACGATTTGAACCAAGGATCAGGCATACGGGTAATTATTTCGAATTCATGCCATACTAAGTTTCGAAAAGTTGACATTGACTCAGTTTGTTGTGCTATTTTGTAGGTCATATGTTTGAATCCATCCAAAAGTTTTCTCAATACCATGGTGTTCATCATATACATATGAATTTGTATTAAAAAAGTAGCATGGATACAGTGAAATGTGAAATCCACATTAGAATTGGAGATCGCTACGTGACACACACTCTAATTCAAATAACTAACTACGTGACACACACTCTAATTCAAATAACTAATTATGTGACACACACTCTAATCCACGTTAGCATGGGTACCATTTCAACTTTTATTCAAATAACTCCTCATTAATTAATTTATAATACTCCCTCTGTTCACTCTTATAAGACCTTGAAGACATTTCAGACAATGTGCAAAACATTTCATTTTAAGTTGTGTGAAACGACTTACAAAAGTGAACGGATAGAGTATCTCGTTTCGAATGACTAATTATTGCAAGGAAAACACGGGCATGGTAATACATACAGATTCGTTTGAAATGAAAGAAGATTTGTTTGCATTCTCAAATGTAGGCGCACCAGGCAAACCAGGGTCGTGTCGGGGTGGATGATGCTTCGGTTCCTTAAAGGCAACTGCCTTTGGGTCACTGACATGTGGGCCAGCCACCTGTTGGGCCCATATGTCATGGACACAAAGGCAGGTGCCTTAAGGCACCGAAGCATAGTCCTGTCAGGGTGGTCGCGTGCGTCGGACGGACGCGTAGCACCCAGCCACCCACCCCCCCATCCCCCCAAAAGGACGACGACAATATAAGTTCGCGCTTCCACGTTTCGGATTGAAATATCTGGCGGCCCCAATTCCAGCCCTGCAAAATCTCTCCTCTCCACCGTCCCCTTCCGCGCCCAGATTGCTCAAATCCCTAATTCGCCGCCAACCCTCGAATCGCCCTTTGTCTCGTCTCTTTCCCCACCGTTCCCCACCTCTGTGCCGAACAACGACGGCGAAGACGACGGTCGCGCTTCACCACCGCTCCGGAGCTACCTCATCTATGCCCTCGTCCACCGCACCGGGTGGTCCACCGACAACGTCGGCCGCCGCAACCGACATGCCTCACAGACACCGAGTTCCACCGCATCTGGTGCGCTTCACCGATGCCATCTCCCAGCTCACCGGGGCTACTTCAACAAGCACATCGTCACACCTCCGCCCCCTGAGACCGTTGGGGATTCACCAATGGTCTCGTCCACCGCATCGTATCGCTCCGCTGCCACTCAAGATCTGCATCCGTGCGCGGCCAGCCAGCGCATCACCCTCAACGGCTCTGAAGTGACCCGCACTCTAGCTAGGCGAGCATGCCCAAACGCCGGCCCGAACTAGGTATCCACACATCACTCCCTTGTGCACTGTTCCGACGATGTTTGGATATCCTTTCACTTCTCTCTTAGCTTACACGCCTATGCAACTCTGACCTTAACTCTTATTTCTTCTGGAGATATCATCTGAAACAAGCAAATCCATATTTTAGTGAAGCATGACGGCGCTACGGGATCTGGTACACATCCTGCACACCC
Organism: Triticum dicoccoides; assembly: GCF_002162155.2. Lineage (NCBI taxonomy): Eukaryota > Viridiplantae > Streptophyta > Magnoliopsida > Poales > Poaceae > Triticum > Triticum dicoccoides. The sequence goes on along the minus strand of NC_041390.1, from coordinate 503,842,141 downwards.
GTATAACCTTGTAAGTATTTGTCCTCCAGTACAACATCAAAGTCGATTCCTCTTATTTGATCAACCATTCGCCGTGTCAAAAATTCAGAGGGGGATGCAAGGAGCACAAGGCCTGCACATCCAAGCAAGTGGTAACATGGACTTGTACATGGAACATCCCGAGCGCAAGCAGAGCTGCAGTGAGCATGTACAACGAGCTAGCATAAGTCCCTGCATTTCATTTAATTCGTACTGGCATTCGTGTATGATTTGTGTGCAGTGGCTGATCCACGAATTCAAGTTACCAGGGGCGAACATTTAACTTAAAAAATATGAAGGCACTTGCACTCCGGAAATCAACATAACTTAAGAAATGTGAAGCTACATGCACTTTGAAAACCAGCAAATGATCCAAAGTAGTTCAGATTATAAACACTAATTGATGCAAGCACCAAAAAACACAAAATGCAACATGGTGTACAAGGACTACCAACATGGTCTGTACCTTCTTGAATTATTCGTTCTCTGGCTGAAAATAACGAAGTGTAATTGCACGTATAACCAGTGCGCAAACTGCATATCAATATATCTATCCTGCACAAGTATGCCAACAGTTTCAAACAACAAATTAGAAAAGTATTTATGCTATGTTGTCATGATACGGGGACTTTCTGGTAGATGGCCTCGACGTTTCCTCAAGCTATGAAAATGCACTATAATTTGCTTGTCATCAATGCCTGCAAATCTCTGTCTCTCTCAACATAGTAGATCATCATTAGACACTAAATCCTTCAATGAGCTTGCAAAATGCTTGCATTAGATCCCTCATTAGACACTATATGTTCATCACCAGGAGCATGTAAAATGTTTGCATCAAATCCTTCATTAGCAGTCTATTCATTAGACACTTCAGGCTCAAGAACAACATGAGCTTGTATGTTTGCACCGGAAACTTGATTAGATACATCATATTCAGTCAGTTCAGTATTGATTGGGGGAGTTATAAAATAAGTAGAAATTGGTTTCATTTTCTCATAGATTCCCTACATACAAGCAGTTTTACAACACCGTCAGGTTTAACTATTGGCCAGAAATTGAAGAGTTGAATTAGATATAATTAGGGATGTGATGTACCTGCTCATTCCGCATGCTACTCTTGCAAGCTGCAACTGTCCGTTTGCGCAAGCTCGATGTCATGCCCGTGCTGCCGCCGCTGCCTCCCACACAGGCTACACCCAGGGTTGGATCTTCATCTTCTTGTCCTTCCGTTCGCTTGAAGCCCGGCGACCGCGGGGCGTGAGGAAGTTCTGTGTCGGTCTGTCTAGCGGCGGCTAGGTTAGGAGCAAACCAGACTGGAGGCTGGAGCGAATGAATTGGGATTTTTCCTCTTGTCGATCGATATGGGAGGCGCTCGTTTGGGCTGCGAGCCTGCTATAGGGCCTGCCTTGCACTTATGTTATTGGAACATCCAAATTGAAACATTTTTCTTCATTTTTTACATTGCCTGCTCGTGCGTTGGGACGAACAAAACTAGCATGGGCCAACCTGGACGACTCAAACTAGGTGCACACTTCCCAGCCACCTGAGGTGGCCGCCCATACCAGCCCCTATGGTGGCGTCGCCCCTTTTTGCATGTATGATTGGATAGTGAAAAATATTCCAGTGGCGCTTTTGATTTACCCACATAATGGTTGAATTGCTTGTTTCTATGAACTGAGTTTGCCAATAATATGAAGGATGCCAGTCTTTTCATCCTATTTTAGATTGCTTAGATCTCGATATGCCAAAAGTAATCGCATGAAATATATAGGAAAAGCCAGTGTGATGTGTTTGGCTACAACTAGTCTGGCTACACGTCCTCATATAACATATCAAGGACGCACCATCTTACCAGATTAACCATTCGACTTACCCATGCAGTGTGGGAAGAAAGAAGTATTGGGACTGCATATCCAAGAAATTGATGCCATGGACTCCTTCGTACAACCTTGTAAGCAAAAAAGAAGTTGCAGTGTGCCTGTATAAAGAACTAGCGTAAGTTCAGCTACCCGCTTCTCGGAATTTTAGTTAGCCACTTATTGCAAAATTGTTCAATTATGTTGCTTGGCTTAATTTAGTTTGCTACTGATTACATAATGGCACAGCCTGTTAATCATATTATAGACTGCGCCTATCTATGTGTTTGATACTTACTGTTAAGAATTACCTGTTTTCCTTAACTTAAATATCTAATTGTTTGTTTAACTGCTTTGCTGCTGCAACAGTGGGTTACAATGATGTTAATAACTACTTTTCAGCATCCAATTGAAACTCTTTAATTCCTTGTTTGTTTAACTAGTTTGTTGTTATAACTCCCAGTTGAGATGTTTTGCTAACTTCAACTTTTCTGAATCCAATTGGAACTTTAATGGCAAAACAGGTTAGCCCAAGATCAAAGAGCGAGGTCCCCATGGATGTTGCATCATCCCACAGCAGTGGCACCGGCCCAATCATGCATTATGAATTGCCAACTATTGATGCTCTAGAGGCTAAACTAGTGGTAGAAAGAGATTCTGCTTCTGCACTTAGAGATAAAGTTGACATGTTGAGGAAGCAAACAGCACAATCACAAGCAGTACTCAAGACAACCATTAAATATTTTGTGGATTTCAAAACAAAGCAAGCTGAGACTGACCAGATTGTTAAGGTCCTGAAGGAAAAAAGGTAATTAAATTCCTACTTGGTAAATCATAGGTGAAATGTTCTTTCCATATTTGAATAACCTTTGTGTTGTCTGTTCATGTAATCAATCAAACCATTTGTTTTAGAGATCATGTAATAATTGTTTTTTTTGTTTTTTGTTTGTAATTTTATTTGAGCACAAGTTTGTATTAATTGATAAGACTCAGAGACATTTCATTTGGATTGTTGTGCCAGACCTACAAATATGCCAATCGGGTTGAATGTGCATTCAGCAATAGTAGTATAGATGGACCATAAGTGGCCCGCATCGGAAAGGGCCAAGATGCTGGCTAAAAAAAGGATGTTGTTGTAGCCAAAAAAAAGTACAACGGCCTGGCTTATGTATGTTAGTTGATAAGTGTTTATATGTCTGTTAGTTCCGTACATTCTTGGTTGATGGACTCGGTATTTGAATCTTGATACATCTGTGATAGCCAAAAAAAGGATGTTGTTGTAGCCAAAAAAAGTACATTATGTTGCGTGTGACATTTGAGTTGGACATGAAGTTTTCCAAATATTTGAATTCACCTTAAACTGGATTCTAGTTTCTGAATTTGAGTATCGGCATTTGTAAGCCATATTCATATATGACAGTGGAGTACATCTTTGTCATCCTTTTGAAGATATATAAAAACACATAGAATGATTTATAAAGACTCATATAGGAATACAAAATGGATTCGAATTTAGTTGCCAGGGTAAACGTGGATGCTTATTGTCCCAAAATTCGAAAGAAACAGCAAAATGTCCACTCCCACATCGGCTGCCCGAAGCCAAGTGTTTGGGAGATGGAAATTACTGTCTACCCATTACATGGATAATCCATCAGCCCGATTTCCACTGCTCTAAATAGGGTTAGGTTAGTAACTTCAATTAGATGTGACACGACCGCCTCTGAGCCCATTCCGACACGGTGGGCGTCAAACATGGGCGGCAAAACTCATTTGATTCAATCGCGTCCGAAAGACCTCTGTTTCTCCCTCCATTCCCCATTCATACACGGTGGGCAGCAAAACACCCTCTCCTCGTCCGAAATAGATGTAGGCTAATATTTTAAATAGGGGAAGATGTGTAACTTCCATCAGACGTGACACAACCGCCCTACCTGTCAGCCCCGTTCATACATCGTGGGAGGCAACCGTGGGCGGCAAAACACCCTCTCCTCGCCCGAAATCGATGTAGGCTAATATTTTAAATAGGGGCAGATGTGTAACTTCCATTACACATGACACAACCGCCCTACCTATCAGCCCCGTTCATACACCGTGGGCGCCAACCGTGGGCGGAAAAACACCCACTGCTCACCCGAAATAGTTACCGGCAAATATTTGGGAGATGCGAGATTACCATCCTATCCCCAACCGATGAGACGTCCAAATTTGAAACGGGGGATAAGTTCGTAACTTTCCCATATTTCAGACAGGCGCGTCCCAAAAACATGGTTCCCAGTACCACTCCCTCCATTTTCCCATTCATACACCGTCCACGCTAGAACACCCCATTCCCACACCAGCCTCCGTCCGCCACCCCATCCATCACTGCCGTCCTCCACCACATCCATCGCCACCGTCCTCCACCATGCCGAAGCGCCTACCAAGACCGCGTCATCCACTGCTCGAGATGGACGTTTCTCATCCACGGCGACGGACCAATAGCCTTGCATCGCGTCCTCTCGCTTCATCGACGCCGTCGTCCTCTTTGCCGGGGCCGCTCACACGACCTTCTCTTCCACCGCAACGGGACTTATCCCCCGATGCACCCGTCTACCATCGCAGATCTGCTTCAACGCCACCGACAGCCATCGCACCCCTGATGCCTACACGGCGCCGCAAGAGAGGTGGTACTTCATATCTCCTCAACTTTTTGATGTCAACCAGAAAATAGATCTTAACTTGGTTACTCTACTTTCTTTTCAGCTCTTAGAATTTAGTTCTTAGTTGGAAGAAAACAATGGATGCTAAATATCATTTCTCCAGTTTGCAGCTTCAAATCTGCCATGGCACAGCCATAATACAGTTTAATTGATCATGCTTAGGGTTTAATTGATCATGTTGGTTCCGTGGTGGTTTCTTTAATAGAAATCAGAGGGGAAACCCTCTTTTGCTAAAAAAATATATGCTTAGAGTTTCCCCCTTTTATGATCACTATACGATCAGAATACATGCTTCGTGTAATAATAACACTGCTCCACCCATCAAGCTAAACAAGCTTAGTTGTTCAAATACGAATATGATATTATTAAAACAGAGTTGTTTAATTGGTCAGCTAAATGTTCCTAAATTAGTTTCGAAAATGCATGTTCGCTGCTCGGGTGTGTATCTCTGTGTGTGGTCTGGTCAGTACGGTTGGGGAGGTGAACTTTGCATATGCAGGGGTTTGTAGGGAGACACTCTCCGATTTGAAACCGCAATGCATTCCATAGATAATCTGACTACTTTTTATGTTTTCATGAATCTCAGCATCATAGTGATTATGAGCTTGCACGCATGAAAAGAATAAAGCAGAACAATGCCATGGTTGTCAAACTTGGCATTAAGGGACTGAAATCAAGTCTAGATGCAATGCAATGCAAACACTCTCCACCTACAGATTCATGCTCAGAATATGATCCTAACAGTGATTCTGAGCTAGAGGGAGACCTAAGTCAATGTAGGTCCCTAGTGGAGGAGTCAGAGGAAGATGCCCTATCTTATTCACCCATCAAGGTACTTGCTCTAACTTTCCAAGGTTACATTGCTCGCACATATCTTGCAACTGATGCTTTGCATTGCTTCTAGTTTGTTGAACTGCCATTAGCTTAGTTTACACATCGTGTATGTGAATACGCCCTGCCTATCCATTTTCAGTACATATTCCATCCGTAATCATACCATATTTATCCATTCAAATGTTGTTCTTGTGTATCATACGTTCAAAAGGAAGAGGGCGATTGCTGATGGTGGAGGAGCACAAGCAAAGTATTTGGAAAAGGTAGTGGCACCTGGTAAATCAAATAGCCCATTAGGTGTAGTTGCAATATCACCTGACCCACAAAATACCCCAACTCTAGCAGACTCTAGCCCTACTACACTGGTCATTTCTGATGCCCCAACTCAGCAGACCCCAACTGCAGCAAACAGTATGATTATGCCAGTTGACATAACACCAGCTGTACGACACAAAACCCCCATTCCAGCAAAGAGTACACCAAATCCAGTTGCTAAATTCCTTTTCAAACTAGAGAGAGCCCCCATTGCAGCAAATAGGACCCCTGTTCCATTTCTTCCCAGTTTAGAAGACGAAGCTTATGTTGTTGTCAGGAACTTTGTGCGCATCTTTCCTTCATGGAAAGATTATACCGCAGACATAGAACAATTTCCTGTCTTCCTCTGAAACTTACACGTAAGTAATGTACTAATGTTATTCATGGTCATTACTGGATATGTTTCTGCTGACAGAAGACACAAGATTTCATTCTTTTAAATAGGCGAGGCGCAAACTGGATTGTGATGACGAGCAAGGGTTGGTTGCGCTTTTCAAGCACTCATTGATGAAGTATCGTTCCTATCTGAGGCAAGCGCACTTCGATGGCAAGCCTCTGAACGAAATTTCTGTAAAGTCTCCGATGCTACATTTATCCGACGGTGACTGGAATAATCTTGTTACACGTTGGTCTCGGCTGCAGCGTAAGGTACTGTCTATGATATCACATCACAATTTTAACTACATTTCTGCATTTGCCTTAATGTCTCACTTGTACAAAAACTGTTAGTAGAAGAACATTCATTCTCAAGGGACCACAGAATCTCGCAACTATACTGCACACTGCATTGCTCTTGTGAGTACCTCTTGCCCTGCATGACCATACTTACTTTCATAGCTGTTTGATTATGTAGCATCATTGAACATGTTAGCCTCATAATCGTCCATTTGGTGGACATTATAAGATCCGTATGGACTCTTACATAAATTTAGAATCAACCCAATGCTTTTGAAGAGGTTTAGCTCTGCGGTCCTCTTGTAAGGACTGAACGTGGTCTATCACTGTACTTACATTAACAGCTACTCCCTCCATCCCATAATATAAGAATGTTTTGTATAGTACACCAGTGTTCAAAACACTCTTGTATTATGGGAAGAGGGATTGGTTCATTTTGTAGCATTCTGCATCTTATCTCCCTCGCCCACCATTTACTAAAAAAGATCAGATCTATATTTAATGTTACCAACAAGTAGAATACACAGACAATGCCAGTGCAGAAGTGTAGCCCATTGCTCTGGTCAATACATTTTGTCCTGTAACGCTTGTACTTCCAGGGATTGGTAGTTGATTATGTAGCATCAATCGGCATCTTATCTTCATTATACTCTATCCCTTCCAGTATTATCATATCTATAATTACTCTCTACAAAATGTAGAGTACAGGCAATGCTTATGAAGAAGATTCTGTGCTGAAATTCTTGAGTTATACTTCCCTTGCCATGGAGAAGTGAATTATAAAGCCGGTGTTAACTGTTAGTGTAAGTCAGTCCTTCTAAAGCCTTTATCCTCAACTGCTGTATAGTTTGCTCATACTCCCTATCGTTTACTGCTGTTTAGTTTGCTGTTTCTACCAAAATGCATGTTCATAAGAACCGTAAGTTCTAAGTTTTACTTGTAAAACCAAATTCCTTATTCATACCATGCACATTACTTAATACTCCCTATATGTATGCTTGTTTTTGTGGATCTATAATCCAGTGTGTGGTGCAGCAGCCCACGTTTGCGCCTTGTCAGCTCCTGTTTTATCTTACTGATGTGGCTGATGATATGAACAACATGCCATGCACATTATCCAAAATAGATACAATGATTTTCTTTGCCCTTCATCTATGCTTGTTATGTTGACATGGTAATCCAGTAGTGTGGTGAAGCTCCCCGCATTATGAACAATGCCAAATTATGCTATTGATATTTTGAACATACTCTTTATTTTCTAATTTGAAATTGGATAGAATTGATAGAACAGTTATCATCTTTGTTTATACACGTGCAAAACATTTCATCTCTCTGCTTTGTTTCAGGGTGATATGCCTGATGGCATGCACAAGTCTGCTGAAGGCTGTGAGACAAACCCAACATATATTGTAGCAAAGAAGGCAAAACATCTTGAAGATAGCGAGACAACCCCAAAGTCCTGTCTTGATGCAGTGTTCAAGTTACTTGAGACTAACAGTCAGACAAGCTCATAGAATTTGTTGTCTGAATCAGTTCGACTTCTTCAGTCTCAAGTTCTAGCAGAAAGGCATTCTGCAACTCAACTTAGACTTGAAGTCCTATCTCTATGAAAGATTGCGGAGAACACCAATAAGAACCTCATCACTAAACAGCTACACCTGGAAGCTATGACCGACATGCTAGGCCAGTTTCACAGCCTTGCTCAGCAGCTTGCGCAGCAGTTCCCCCGCAAGGCTAACCTTTCTTGAACTGTCTTGGAAGTGGTCTCGGTTCAGTATTATTTTGTTACGCTGCAATGGTGCCCAGTTTTAGTAATCTGCTTCTTCATTGCGCTTTATGATCACTGGTGGTGAACTTTGATGCCCAGTGGATGTAATATAACTTAAATCCTTTATTGTGTAGTGTAGGTTTATTCTTAGTTACTATGCCGTAATTTCTTTATTGTATAGAGTAGGTTTGTTCTTAATTCCTACTAGTTATGCAGCAGCCCGAAATGTACCCCGGCCCCTGATTGTGTGAATCAAATCACGGGCTTTCAACAGGCCAAAATTGTCTGGGTCCTTGTTTGGCCCAATCAGATATTGGCTGCGAGCAGGCCGGATGCAAACCGGGCCGTAGTTAGGCCCAACTATATGACGGGCTTTTAACAGGACGAAATTAATATAGGGCTGAAATGTTAAATGGGCCCATAACAGGCCAAAACTAATATCAGGCTGAATTACTAAGTGGGCCTTTAGCAAGTGGGCCCAAAAGCATAGTGTCCAGTTGACAGGCCGAATCTGATATGGGCCATAATTGAGCCCAAAGCCTCTTAAAGGGCCAGACCTGATCTGGGCCGTAATTTGGCCCAGAACGTGGTAGGCTTTTAACGGGCCGGATCTCATATGGGCCACTATTAGGCCCGGAGCGTGGCAGGCCATTAATGGACCGGATCAAATATGGGCCGGCATTTGGCCCAAAACATGGCAGCTAGTTAATGGGCCGGCCTACTAGGGTCCTTAAAATCTTGTGGGCCTACAGCTGGGCCGGCCCATTAATGTCGGTGAAATCTCGTGGGCCTTTAGTTGGGTCAGCCCATTATGACCCGCAAGAATCTTGTGGGCCTTTACCTGGGCCGACCCATTATGGCACACAAAAATCTTGTGGGCCTTTACCTAGGCCGGCCCATTATGGCCCGCAAAATCTTGTGGGCCTTTAGCTGGGCCAGCCCAATATGGTCCGCAAAATCTTGTGGGCCTTTAGCTGGGCCGGCCCATTATGGTCCGCAAAATCATGTGGGCCTTTAGTTGGGCCGGCCCATTTAAACTTGTTGGGCCGTGCCACATGTCGACGTATCATAGGCGCCTTCTGTCCAGTGAGGATGACATCTGTCCCGACGATGAGCCGACACATGTTTCCTCTAGCCAATGATGATTTTACACGTGGAAAATCCCCATTGGTCGGGGCTGTTAACGGGTTATCGGATCCAAAACCTGACCCGATAGCTTAACGGCGTTCCGTTATGGTGGATGCCACCTGTCGGTCACCCTTGACGAAAGCACTTCTGTGACGCGCGATTTATCGTCATAGAAGTGGACACTTCCGTGATGATAATTTTGGTAATGTCATGGAACACTTCTACGACAGCACAGGTATTACTATCTTGATTCTGTCATAAATTTGTCATGGATGTACATGCATGACAAAAAAAAGTGACCTACTGTGACAAACATGTATCATCACGGAAGTGTATTTTTTGTAGTGGAAGGTCTTCCATCCATGGCAGAGATACATAACATGAGGGGCTGGGAAGTCGACGTTGACCCACATGCTGCCATTTCTGCGGCCCCTCATGTGCAGCCTTAGAGCCTGAGGCAGATCAAGCTCCATCTCCCGAGCAAATGGAGTGGGCAGACGAAGACAGTCGTGCACTGGCCCATGCAGCCTCACATAAAACTTGCATGGCTAGTCTCCGACATGGCCCTCCATTGGAAGGGTCGCAGGCGGAGGCGAAGCCGGTGCGCCGCCCCATCGTCCTCCTCCCCGAGCGCCATGACAGCCTCGGCCTTGCCCCCTCCCTCTCCCTCTCGTGGCTGGCTCCGCCACCACGAGCTCTTGGGAAGGAACGGTGCGCTGTCGAGCGGAGGCCCTCGTCGCCGCCATCGGAGCACCAACACGCCCTCTCGCCGTGACGAAGGGAAGGAAGCAGCCGAGGTGGAGGAGATGAGCACTGAAGGATCGAAGGACGCCGTCCCCCTCTCCTCCTTCTTATAAAGGGGCGGGGCCGAGGCTCGGCCGCCTCGCTCGACCAATCCGACCGCCATGAGGCGCAGGGAATCAGGACCGACCCGCTGCTCCAATCAGCGACGACCCAGTTTTCTCACTTCCACATTATGTCCCGTTCCCTCCGTGTCCACCACCTATCCTCCTCGAGGCATGAAGGACACGTGGCAAGTGAACCGGAATCAAGAGGACGACTGAAGCGACCGCATTCGACCCCGTGACCATGGGGCGCGGGCACCTTGAAGGCCGCGGCCCAAGTCCACTTGGTAAATGAGTCGCACCCCTGCGTTTCCCTCCCTCTTCTGGGGAAGGCGCGGGCCGCCTCTTTACCATTTACTACGATGGGATGCATGAGGGCAGCAACCGCCCCATGCATGACCCCCACGTCACGCATGACCCCCACGTCGCGCATTCAACGTTGGTCGTGGGGAAGTGCGAAGGGCGAGGGAGTTACAGCAGTAAAACTCGGCCCCGCATGCTCGCGCACCATTTTGGGCCTAGCCCAACAACGGGTCGCGCTTATGTATGGCCCAGGCCCGAGAGCTCCTGCCGGTGCACAAAAGGAGGGGTCCTATTTTGTACCCCTTTACTTGTGCGCGGGCAGTTGGAGCCACGCCTTCGGCCACACCTAGAGGGGAAGAGAAAGAAAGCAAAGCCGCAAGACAACCAGAACAACGCCAAGCCAGAAGCACAAAGAGCAGAGGGGCGAGGTGGACTCTCCCGGCAAGGCCCTTGCCGGGGCGGCCTCTGCAGCCCCGGCAAGAACCTTGTCAGGGCAACCTACCCAACACCAACATCGCAGCCACCCTTGAGCCTTTGAGTTCCGACGCCATCGACGGCATTGAAAACAAGGCTCGGGAAGTGCCTGCATGGTGGCATGAAGATCTTTGTGGAAACCAGAAGCACACAAGACTAGATGATGACCAGAAGACGACGATCCTCAGCAAGATCCTTACCAAGGATACCCACGAGACCCCCGGCAAGACCCTTGCCTGGGACGACCAAGATGCCGCGGCCAGACCCTTGCCGGGGACGACCAAGATGCCGCGGCCAGACCCTTGTCGGGGCCCCAGCAAGACTCTTGCCAAAAATATCTACGGGGCCGCAGCCAGGCCCATGTCTGCCAAGACTCCACCGCCGTTCCCATGCAGCTGCCAGCCCACCAGCTGGGCAGGCGCCTGCGTGGCTACGTGCAGCCTCTAGGCCGACTCATGAAGATTCAGCTACCACACCAACTCAGCAGCCAACCAACGTGGCACTACATGCCTCGTTAGTTCGGACGCGTGTCAAAGCCAAGCGAGGTGGCGACAGCTGGGACAAGCTTCCTTGCTGTCCCTGATAAAGCAAGAAGGGCACGTCGGTAGCGCATTAAATGCGTTTGTCCTATGGTGCCAGGAGATAGACTCGATTACTGTATACCTTTCCACTTCCTGCGTGCCACTGCGGCAGCCCCTTTTGACTATAAAAGGAGGCCAACGGCATACTGAGACGCACTGATACGTCTCCGTCGTATCTACTTTTCCAAACACTTTCCCCTTGTTTTGGACTCTAACTAGCATTATTTGAATGGAACTAACCCAGACTGACGCTGTTTTCTGCAGAATTGCCATGGTGTTATTTTTGTGCAGAAATAAAAGTTCTCGGAATGACTTGAAAATCAACGGAGATTATTTTTGGAATATATAAAAAATACTGGAAGAAGAATCCACGTCAGGGGGCCCACACTGTATCCACGAGGGTGGGGGGCACGCCTACCCCCTGGGCATGCCCCTGCCTCATGGGCCCCCTGACGCTCCACCGACCTTAACTCCAACTCCATATATTCGTGTTCGGGGAGAAAAAAATCCGAGAAAAGGATTCATCCCATTTTACGATACGGAGCCGCCGCCAAGCCCTAAACTCTCTCGGGAGGGCTGATCTAGAGTCCGTTCGGGGCTCCGGAGAGGGGAATCCGTTGCCATTGTTATCATCAACCTTCCTCCATCACCAATTTCATGATGCTCATTGACATGCGTGAGTAATTCCATCGTAGGCTTGCTGGACGGTAATGGGTTGGATGAGATTTATCTTGTAATCGAGTTAGTTTTGTTAGGGTTTGATCCCTAGTATCCATTATGCTCTGAGATTGATGTTGCTATGACTTTGCTATGCTTAAGAGCATTACTAGTAGAACCCTCAAACCCTCAAGCCCTCACTAGCATTTTAAGGGTCCAAAAATGATTTTTTTTGTGCACTTTTACGGGTTGAAAAACAGGGGCAAAGATTAGAACCCTCAAACCCAACCCTTATAACATAATATTCCCCATGAACGATGTTTTCGTTGCGCGCGGGAGGTCGACGGGGCGGCCGCCGGCGACGGGGGGCGACTAACAGCGGCGGTCGCGGGCGTGGGCACAGGAGTTGGGAGGATTTTCCCCTCCCGCGCGAGGATAACCGCCAAATGAGGGTTGGGGTAGGTTTTGCTCCCCAACCCTTACTTTTGAGCATTGGGAGAGGGTTTGAGGGTTGGACCTTTAAAAAAATTGAGGGTTTGAGGGTTAAGGGGTTCTAGTCTACGGCTTTTTTTCAAAGAAAACTGTAAAAAAACAGTTATTTTTAGGGGTTTGAAGGCTCTACTAGTAATGCTCTAATGCTTGTCATTAGGGCCCGAGTGCCATGATTTCAGATCTGAACCTATTATGTTTTCATGAATATATGTGAGTTCTTGATCCTATCTTGCAAGTCTATAGTCACCTATTATGTGTTATGATCCGTTAACCCCGAAGTGACAATAATCGGGATACTTACCGGTGATGACCGTAGTTTGAGGAGTTCATGTATTCACTATGTGTTAATGCTTTGGTCCGGTACTCTATTAAAAGGACGCCTTAATATCCCTTAGTTTCCAATAGGACACCGCTACCACGGGAGGGTAGGACAAAATATGTCATGCAAGTTCTTTTCCATAAGCATATAGGACTATATTCGGAATACATGCCTACATTACATTGATGAACTGGAGCTAGTTCTGTGTCACCCTATGTTATAACTGTTGCATGATCGATCGCATCCGACATAATTCTCCATCACCGATCCAATGCCTACGAGCTTTTCATATATTGTTCTTCGCTTATTTACTTTTTCGTTGCTGCTGTTACAATCACTATAAAACCCAAAAATATTACTTTTGCCACCGTTACAATTATTATCATATTACTTTGATACTAAATACCTAGCTACAGATATTAAGTTTCCAGGTGTGGTTGAATCGAGAACTCAGCTGCTAATACTTGAGAATATTCTTTGGCTCCCCTTGTGTCGAATCAAAAAATATGGGTTGAATACTCTACCCTCGGAAACTGTTGCGATCCCCTATACTTGTGGTTTATCACGCACACATCGTAGCTAGTTCAAGAACTCAAGAACACTCAAATATACACCAAAGCAGGACTAGGTTATTACGCATCCTCGTGGCCCGAACCTGGGTAAATGATCCTTGTGCTGGCTTCTAGACCCGATCTTTGCACAACCTTGTGCCCGCCAATCATAGAAAAAAGGGATCCCAGTGGTCCCATAGGTGTCGTTTCCCCAACAACGTGTAGTGGTCGTTCTCTGGTGTGTACTCCTGATCCACCAATGTGGGGCACATAAGCTTCCCGAGCTGCCTCGCCGAGACCTCCGCCAAGGCACCCTGCGCCCCACGCTGTCGAGCCCGGCGCGCCTTCCTGGTGATTGTGTGGTGGCGCTCGATTGAGACTGTGAGGAGCGACTCCCGCACCTATGCCTCTCGGGGGAGGCAAAGGCATGGTCGGATGTCTAGTACCGCCGGTCGTGCTGGCACTAGCGAGCCCTCCTAGCGCACCTGGGAGCGTGCGGGGACAACGAGGCCTGTCGTGCGACCTGGCCACAACTTGAGATGTAAGTAGGGAGGAGAAAGGCGGTGTACCCCTGTCCACAGCATCCAATAGCTCGACGATACGTTCCAGCAACGCGTCACGGCCGCCCTCCATCAGCCGGCATCGCAGCAGCTCCCGCGCCACCATGAGCGTGGCTCACATGTTCGCATGTTCCCGTCGGGTGTGCGGCATCATCGCTACTGCGTAGCTTGCGGATCTTGCAGCGGCCCGTGCGTGCCGCGGCGTGAGGGCGGCAGACGTCCATCCGCACTACCCGCATTCGCGGGCGTTGGGTGGCGCGCGAGCCGCCTGGAGTGCAGAATTGAGGTCTTCTTGGGCAGATGGCGGTGCCCGGGTGGGCCATGCTGCCCAACAGTCAGCTTGGGTCCTCGGATTGCCGAACATCGGAGCCGCAGGACGGCGGCGGGTCGGCTACAGAGAGGGAAGCTTCGGTGCACCCCTGCCTGGCACGCCAAATGTGGGATTACGGGTTCTGGCAAAACCCTTGAGGTTCGAACACTGCGGTGCGCACGAAGATCTTTCCCCCCAGCTCACGCTCTCACAATGATCTCAAAACTTAGCTCGCCGAACCCGAAGAACAAGGGACACAAGAGTTTATACTGGTTCGAGCCACCGATGTGGTGTAATACCCTACTCCAGTGTGGTGTGGTGGATTGCCTTGTAGGCTGGGGATGAACAAGTACAAGGGAAGAACAACCTCCTGAGGAGAGGTGCTCTTGAGCTTGATGAGCTTGTGTGGCTGGGATGGTCTGAATGATCCGATCATTCTGAATGATCCGATCATCCTGAATGATCCCCCGTCCCTTGGCTAGTCCTATTTATAGAGGCCCGGGTCCTCTCCCCAAATATTACGTGGGAAGGGATCCCACAAGGCCAATTCGAAGGGGGATAACGAGTACAAGTTATCCCGACAAAAGATAGTCTTCACCTGCTAAAGGTTCTGGCGGTGACGCCGTCGTGGGCTCTGTGGTGACCTCCATCTTGTCGTCCTGCTGGTCTTGGTCTCATTGCACCGATACGGAAACCTTTGCCTGATGCCTCGGGACTCCTCGCTTGTGCCTGCCTCTTTAGCACCGAAGAGAAAACTAGCACTCTACACCCGCTGGTGCCTGCCTGGCCTTGGTCGTCATGGCTCACATCATGGGAACCTCACGAGGTGCCCCTTTCCTTGATCTCTCCACTCCCCGTGAGCCGACCTAGCGAGGCCGCCCCTGAGGAGGTCTTGTGTCGCCCACCTTGCGAGGATTGGCCCCTCGCGAGGGTCTTGAGCGTTGGTTGATGAAGATGAGCAAGTCTGGGGATCCCCGTTCCCAGAACGCCGACATGTACCACCTCCGCGGGGGACGAAAAACTCCGCACCATCAATGGCTCACGCAACCGCCACCAAAGAAGGTTCGGGTCAATGACAGGCTGGCTCCTCACCAAGTTGCACCCCCGGTAGGTAGCACCTCCCAGTACCAACGTGGCGGAGCCTAGTCCCTGACATGGCCCCTTTGATCAAGAAGGTGTCCTCCGCTAAGTCGACAACGAGGAGGTGGGATAGGCATCGTCGACATCGATGCGGGAATAATTCCTTTAACTAAAAAAATAACCACAAATGTGACATGTTCAAAATATGACATGTCCACTTCAAACGAATCAACCTAGAAGAATGTTAAATACACCTAAAAATAAACTAATTCTATTAATTTTCTTACTAAAAATAAACTAGTTTTATTAATTTTCTTACTAAAATAAACTAGTTCTATAGTAAAATTTTAATTAGATCATCAAATCTCATATACATAAATTTTCTTACTAAAAATAAACTAGTTCTATTAATTCAACTAAACACTTGCTATAAATAAAAATAAACTAGTTCTTACTAAAAATAAACTAGTTCAACCAGTTCTATTAATTTTCTTACTAAAAATAAACTAGTTATATTAATTCAACTAGTTCTTACTAAAAATAAACTAGTTCAACTAGTTCTATTAATTTTCTTAATAATTCTATTAAACAATTACTAAAAACAGTAAAAAACTATATTGAATATTTTTCTCTAAACTAAACACTACTGCCCTAATGAACATCTAGTTAAACCCTACTGCACTAGTTCTTAATCATCTACAAGTACTAACTAATTAGATGGACCCTACCTAGGTACTTAAGCATATACAACTACTTAAGCACCCATTGATGAACCCTAGGAATTTGTCCTAAAATCTAATTAAGCATCTACAACTACTTCCCTAATTAACATCTAGTTTACAATTAAGAATCTACAACTACTGCCCTAATTAACATCTTGTTTACAATTAAGCATCTACAACTACTGCCATAATTAGCATCTAATTTGATGAACCCTAACTAATTTGATGAACTCTAAAATTTGATGAACCCTAGGAACTATAGCTAGGCAGAGGAAGGGAAGGAGGAGGAGGTGTAGGCGTGCTCATCTCGGGTGCCGGCGGAGTTAGGGAGCGGCCAAGGGAGGGGCAGGTGGCATCAAGGTCGGGGTCGGGGCTCGGGCGCGCGGTGGAGGGCGGCGATGTAGGGCGGCGTCGAGGTCGGGGTCAGGGGCGGCGTCGAGGGCATGCGGAGGGCGACGGGAGAGCGCGCGGCGACCGACGGCGATTTAGGGCGACGACGGCGGCGACAGTAGACGAGTTGGATTTGGGTGAAGTGGCCGTGGGGAAGAAGAACCGCGCGTTTAAGTCGAAAATAGTAGTAGCATGAACCAGGAAAAGCGCTACTGCTACATTAGCGATAGCTAACTTAGCTATAGCGCTGGCTGACAAAATGCGCTACTGCTAAGTTAGCTATAGCGCATGTCCTGAAAGCACGCTGCTGCTATGCCTTTCTCCTTTATTTGTACTTTTCATTTATTTTCCTTCACATTTTCTTTTTTCCTCCCCCCTTTTCTATTTCTTTCATTTTCATTTACTTTTCTATATGTTTTTCATTTTATTTTCCTTTCATTAGCAGTAGCGCTTTCTGCATAAAACACGCTGCTACAACAAACTTAGCAGCAGCGCAGTTTGCTTAAGCTCGCTACTACTATTGGTAGCCTGGCAAGGACACCAGGGGAATTATAGTTGTAGCGCTTCTTCCCTGAGATGCGCTACTGCTATAAATTTAGTTGCAGCGCGTTTGTTCGCCACGCGCTAGAGGTAAGTAGTAGTAGCGCATCTTTTTGACCAACGTTACTGGTAAGATTTTGTGTATAAGGTTTTCCCTAGTAGTGATAGTATTTTGAATAGTAGACACATTGTCATGTTGACTACTATGTGGTATCCATTGTACCTCTTCCATTATGCATATTGCATCATGAATGATCCTTGGTCTTTACAAACGCTTGATGCTGAACTACCCATGTTACATGTTAGCGGGATGGTTAGACCCGCTGGTCGTGGCCGTGGTGGCAACGCTCCACCACCGCCTGAATTCACGGATGGAATGATGCAACAGTTTGAGCTAAATCGTCAATTCATGGAAGGAATAATGGCTCAGTTTCCTCGCCCCAACATGAATCAACAACCAGCCCTAATAACTCTGCACGATTTCATGTGCCTCAACCCTACTATCTACCGTAGCTCAACACAGCCTCTGGATGCTGATGACTGGCTCCACAACATCACGTATGAAATGGAGTCTGCTAGTGTGGCCCCTGCTAGTTATGTCACCTTCGCATCCTTCTTCCTCAAGGGTCCTGCTGCTCAATGGTGCGACAGCCACAGGCGTGCCCTACCTGCTGGAACGGTCATCACTTGGCCGGATTTCCATGCTGCCTTCCGTGATGGTTTCATTCCTCAGGGAATCATGGACAGGAAGAAGTCTGAGTTTCGCAACCTCACCCAAGGCAAAAAGTATGTAGATGCTTATCAGCGGAAATTTTTGGACTTGTCATGTTATGCTGAAGAAGACATTGCAACTGATGCTCGTAGGCAAGAAAAGTTCTGTGATGGACTTCACCCTAATATCAAGCTAGCACTGCTCGTTCATGACTTTGCCGAGTTCGCCACCTTGGTGAACAAGGCTATTCAAGTTGAAACTGGTATGCAGGAACATCAGGGATCCCTCAGGTGTAGCCGTGACACTGGCTCATCTTCGGGCCCGTCAGCGCAGAAGCATTGGATATGGATTCACCATAGCATGTATCGTCCCACTGCACCTGCACCAAGACAGTCTTATGCTGCATCGCGTCTCCCTCCTACACCAACGAGGTAGCATCTTCGGACTGCACCAGCTCGAGCTCCTTCTCTCAATCCCAATGATGGTTTGTGCTTCAAGTGTGGCCTTCCAGGTCACCGTTCGAGGAATTTTCCTTAGAATCAGAATCAACTGGCTATTCATGCTGCTGGTCATGGTAACAATCAGCCCCGCAACAACAATGCCAGGCCTTATGGTCGTGGTCAGGCTAACAATGTTGATCTGAATGAAGCTCAAGACTAGCCTACCACTATGATGGGTACTCTTCTCATTAATTCAGTACCAGCTTCTGTTTTATTCGATTCAGGAGCATCGCATTCATTCATGTCAGAAAATTTTGCATACACACACGACATTCGATGAGAGCCCATGAACACTTCGATAGTGGTAGGCACCCCTGCGAGTCAGTGTCGAACTACCATGATTAGTCGCGACGTCCCCGTTGAAATCGAAGGGATGGAATTTCATGTTTCTCCTATTATTCTGGAGTCTTCGAATATTGACCTCATTCTGGGAATGGAATGGTTGAAAGCACATATTTCCTCTATCGTTTGTGCCACCAAAGTCGTTTATCTCCTACACCCTTCTGATGAGATAGTAAGCTACCATGCACTGCTTGTTCAAAACGCTGAAGAATGGCTTTATGTCTTGAATGCGTTGAACGCAGCACCTCTTGAGGGAATTGAAAAGATTCCAGTCATTGGCGACTTCCAAGATGTCTTTCCAGAAGAACTCCCAGGGATACCTCCTACTCGGGCTGTCAAATTCATCATCGACTTGAAACCAGGCACCGTTCCTATCGCCAAACGACCATACAAGATGCTGCCTCATGAGCTCCTTGAACTTAAGGAGGAAATCGAAAAATCTCTTCGTAAGGGTTTCATTCGTCCAAGTTCCTCTACTTGGGGAGCACCTTCTCTCTTCGTCAAGAAGAAGGACGTAACGAACCGTTTGCCCCAAGACTATCGTCCTATCAACCAAGCTACAATTCAGAACAGATATCCCCTTCCTCGGATCAATGATCTGTATGATCAACTGGCTGGTTCATCGGTATTCTCTACACTTGAATTGAGGTTGGGTTACCACCAGATCCATGTTAGTGAAGAGGATATTCCCAAGACCACCTTCATTACTTGATATGGTTCATATGAGTACATCGTCATGTCATTCGGTTTAACCAATGCTCCAGCTATATTCTCTCGTCTGATGAACTATATATTCATGGAATACCTCGACAAGTTCGTCGTGGTTTATCTGGATGATATTCTCGTTTATTCCAAGAATAAAGAAGAACATGCTGAACATCTTCGTCTTGTAATCGAAAAGCTTTGAGAGCATCAACTTTATGCCAAGTATTCCAAGTGTGAATTCTAGATAGCCGAAGTCACCTACCTTGGTCATGTAATCTCCAAGGATGGTATTGCCGTCAACCCAGAGTGAGGTCAGGCTATTCTTGACTGGACCACTCCGAAGACTGTCAAGCAAGTCAGAAGCTTTCTCGAACTTGCCAAGATCGCCAAGCCACTAACTAATCTGCTTCATAAGGACATTAAGTTCGATTGGACAGACAAATGTCAGGAAAGTTTCCAGGAACTCAAGGACAAGCTGACTTCTGCCCCAGTGCTTGCTCCCCCTGATTCTCGCAAGGACTTTTTCATCTATTGTGATGCTTCACGACAAGGATTAGGTTGTGTCCTAATGCCAGAGCGCAGAGTGATTGCTTATGCCTCCCGTCAAGTGCGTCCTCGCAAAGAATACTACCCAATTCATGACCTCGAGCTTGCCATGGTTATCTATGCATTGAAGCTATGGCGATAGTACCTTCTCAGTAATCGTTGCGAGATATTCACCGATCATCAGCGTCTGAAGTACATGTTTACTCAGCCAGATCTGAACCTCCGTCAACAACGATGGATGGAAGCTATTGCTGACTACAACTGTGATATATCCTATACCCCTGGCAAGGCTAACGTCATGGCCGATGCCCTCAGCCGCAAGTCATATTGCAACAATCACATGGTCTACAAAGCTCAATCCCACCTTTATGAAGAGCTATGCAAGCTGAACCTTCAACTAGTTCCACAGGGTTCTTTGAATAACCTTGTTTTGGAACCAACTCTTATAAAAGCAATCAAGTCTGCTCAAGCCAAAGATGCTCATGTTGATTTGATGGAAAAGGATCTTGCCTTAGAGAAATCCAGAGATTTCTCACTTGGTGAAGATGGAACCTTATACATCAGAGATTGTATTGTAGTACCCCGGTTCGAGCTTATGATAGAGAAGGTGATGAAAGAAGAACATGACACCCCTCTCTCTATTCATCCAGGAAGTACCAAGATGTACTTAGACATTCGTCAGAAGTACTGGTGGTCTAAGATGAAGCAAGACATTGCTCGATATATCGAAGAGTGTGACATTCGCCATCGCTTAAAAGCAGAACGTCAGAAACCAGGTGGACTTGTGCAATCGGTTCCGATTCCTGAATGGAAGTGTGATAAGATCCAAATGGATTTCTTCACTAGCCTTGCCAAGTCTCAGAAAGGTAACGATGCTATCTTTGTCGTCATCGACCAATTCTCGAAAGTTGCACACTTTCTGCTAGTCAAGGAGACTATCACTGCTAGTCAATTAGAAAACTTGTATATCTCTAGAATTGTGTCTCTCCATGGCATTCCGAAGGAGATTAGTTCAGACCGTGGTAGCATTTTCACCTCAAAGTTCTAGGATAGTTTCCAAGATGCAATGGGAACTCATATTACCTGGAGCACTGCTTATCATCCCCAATCCCAAGGCCAAGTCGAGAGAGTCAATCAAATTCTTGAAGAAATGCTTCGGGCTTGCGTTATTTCTTTCGGCAAGAAGTGGGAAGAATCTCTCCCTTATGTGGAGTTCTCCTATAACAATATCTACCAAGCTAGCTTGAATATGGCACCGTTTGAAGTGCTCTATGGACGTAAGTGTCGAACCCCTCTGAATTGGTCAGAAACTGGGGAATGGATGCTCATTAGTCCAGACATTATTCAATAAGCTGAAGAGCAGGTTCGCATTATCCGGGATAATCTCAAGGCGGTCTAGTCCCGCCAGAAGAGAAACTATGACCGGAAACACTAGGGATCAACTTATGAACCTGGTGAACAAGCTTATCTGCGTGTCACTCCTTTGAGAGGCACTCATCGGTTCAGAGTCAAAGGCAAGCTAGCTCCACGCTACATTGGTCCCTTCCGTCTTCTAGTCCGGCGTGGGATGGTGGCTTATCAACTGGAGTTGCCCCCTCGGTCTCTCACGTCCATGATGTCTTGCATGTGTCGCAACTTCGTCGTTGCTTCAAGGACCCGGAACGTGAAGTGGATCCGAAATTGATTGAAGTTCAAGATGATCACACTTATAAAGAGCATCCGATCCGCATTCTTGAAGAAGCTGAACATCGAACCTGCCAGAAGGTTACCAAGTTCCTCAAGGTGCAATGGTCGAATCATACTAAAGATGAAGCCACTGGGGAACGCGAGGATAACCTCCATGCTGAATATCCCGATCTTTTCCCTTCTACCTCTTAATTCTCGGGATGAGAATTTCTTTTAGAGGGGGAGAGTTGTAACACCCCAGTGTAATGATGCTACAGTAATCACTAGGGTTAAGTTAATCATTTTGCTAAACAAGTGTTTGATCGTCATTTTCTCATGTCTCTTAGAAATTCCCCTTTGAATGCAAATTCAAATGCTAAGTGAAATTCAAAGTTTCTCAAACATGAAAACAAAAATGTTCATCATGTGCCAACTAATCCATAACTAATATTGGTAGTGAACCAACATTTTTGCAAAGTGTTTAAGTGCACTAAACTATTTAAAACAGTGGCTAAAACAATGGATTAAATGCCTTTTTAATTTGTAAAAATTGCAAAGTATTTCAAAAGCCTCACAATATTTTTGTGGCAGTGCCAACTATTGCAATATAATTATGTGGCCAAGTCCCACATTTTCATAATCCTTTTTGGCAGCAATTTCTGTAAAAACAAAAGAGTAAAAGTATATGAAAAAGGGAAAATGAGAAAGAGGCCCTTGCCCCTACTCGGCCTTAACCCACCCCAGCTGGTCGGCCCACCCAACCCCCTGGGTCGTCATCCCTGTTTGACCGGCCCCGTCACTATAGGGGCGCGACCGCCCTATATCGCCTCGCCGTAGATACATCAATTTTGCATCATGCTTTTATATCGATATTTATTGCATTATGGGCTGTTATTAGACATTATGTCACAATACTTATGCTTATTCTCTCTTATTTTACAAGGTTTACATGAAGAGGGGGAATGCCGGCAACTGGAATTCTGGGCTGGAAAATGAGCAAATATTAGAGACCTATTCTGCACATCTCCAAAAGTCCTGAAACTTCACCGGGGCATGTTTCAGAATATATAAAAAATATTGGGCGAAAGAAGTACCTAAGCGGGCCCACACCCTGGCCATGAGGGTGGGGGCACGCCCCCCTTCCTCGTGGGCCCCCTGGTGGCCCTCCGATGCCCATCTTCTGCTATGTGAGGTCTTTTGTCCGGAAAAAAATCATAAGCAAGCTTTGGGGAAGAAACTCCACCGCTATGAGGCGGAACCTTGGCAGAACCAATCTAGGGCTCCGGCAGAGCTGTTCTGCCGCGGAAACTTCCCTCCGGGAGGTGGAAATCATCACCATCGTCATCACCAACGATCCTCTCATCAGGAGGGGGTCAATCTCCATCAACATCTTCACCAGCACCATCTCATCTCAAACCCTAGTTCATCTCTTGTATCCAATCTTTGTATCGAAACCTCAGATTGGTACCTGTGGGTTGCTAGTAGTGTTGATTACTCCTTTTAGTTGATGCTAGTTAGTTTACTTGGTGGAAGATCATATGTGCAGATCCATTATGCATATTAATACCCCTCTGATTATGAACATGAATATGCTTTGTGAGTAGTTACATTTGTTCCTGAGGACATGGGAGAAGTCTTGCTATAAGTAGTCATGTGAATTTGGTATTCGTTCGATATTTTGATGAGATGTATGTTGTCATCCCTCTAGTGGTGTCATGTGAACATCGACTACATGACACTTCACCATTGTTTGGGCCTAGAGGGAGGCATTGGGAAGTAATAAGTAGATGATGGGTTGCTAGAGTGATAGAAGCTTAAACCCTAGGTTATCCGTTGCTTCGTAAGGGGCTGATGTGGATCCATATGTTTCAAGCTATGGTTAGGTTTACCTTAATACTTCTGTTGTAGTTGTGGATGCCTGCAATAGGGGTTAATCATAAGTGGGATGCTTGTCCAAGTAAGGACAATACCCAAGCACCGGTCCACCCACATATCAAATTATCAAAGTATCGAACGCGAATCATATGAACATGATGAAAACTAGCTTGACGATAATTCCCATGTGTCCTCGGGAGTGCTTTCCTTCATATAAGAGTTTGTCCAGTCTTGTACTTTGCTAGAAAAAGGATTGGGCCATCTTGCTTCACCTTATTTACTTCTATTACTTGCTACTCGTTACAAATTACCTTATCACAAAACTATCTCTTACCTATAATTTCAGTGCTTGCAGATAATACCTTACTGAAAACTGCTTATCATTTCCTTCTACTCCTCGTTGGGTTCGACACTCTTGCTTATCGAGAAGCTACGATAGATCCCCTACACTTGTGGGTCATCAAGACTCTTTTCTGGCGCCGTTGCCGGGGAGTGAAGCGCCTTTGGTAGGTGGAATTTGGTAAGGAAAATTTTATATAGTGTGCTGAAATTTACTGTCACTTGTTACTATGGAACATAATACTTTGAGGGGCTTGTTCGGGGTATCTTCACCCCGACCAGTAGAGCAAAGAGTTGCTCTTCAACCTACTGAACCTACTGAAAATGTTTACTTTGAAATTCCTTCGGGTATGATAGAGAAACTGCTAGCTAATCCTTTTGCAGGAGATGGAGCATTGCATCCCGATTTGCACTTAATCTATGTGGATGAAGTTTGTGGATTATTTAAGTTTGCAGGTATGCCCGATGATGTTATCAAGAAGAAGGTCTTCCCTTTATCTTTGAAGGGAGATGCATTGACATGGTATAGGCTATGTGATGATATGGGATCATGGGACTACAAGCGATTGAAATTGGAATTTCATCAGAAGTTTTAGCCTAAGCATCTTGTTCATCGTGATCGTAATTATATATATAATTTTTGGCCTCACGAAGTAGAAAGCATCGCTCAAGCTTGGGGGAGGCTTAGGTCAATGTTATAATCATGCCCCGATCTTGAGCTCTCAAGAGAAATGATTATTCAAAAAATTTATGCTCGACTTTCTCTCAGTAATCGCCCCATGCTCGATACTTCTTGTACTAGATCTTTTATGATGAAGACTATTGAATTCAAATGGGATTTATTGGAAAAAAACTAAATGCAACACTGAAGATTGTGACCTCGACAAAGGTAAGGAATCAGGTATGACACCTAAGTTTGATTGAGTTAAATCTTTTAAGGATACCGATGCTTTCCGTGAATTTAGTGCTAAATATGGACTTGACTCTGGGATCGTAGCTTCTTTCTGTGAATCCTTTGCTACTCATGTTGATCTCCCAAAGGAGAAGTGGTTTAAATATAATCCTCCCATTGAAGTAAAAGTAGTTGCACCTATTAAAGTCGAATAAAAGACTCACTTATAATTATCCTGTTGTTCCTACTGCTTATATTGAGAACCCACCTTTCACTGTTAGAATAAAGGATCATGCTAAAGTTTCAAGTGCGGTTAACAAAAGTAATATTAAGACACCTAAACCCCCTAAGCAAATTAAAGTTGAACCTAGTATTGCTATGGTTAAAGATCTCTTGGCCGATAATATTGATGGGCATGTTATTTACTTCTACAATGAAGCTGCTAGAATTCTAGACCTGATGCTAATAATACACATAGACATGTTGTAGGCATGCCTGTTATTTCCGTTAAAATAGGAGATCATTTTTATCATGACTTATGTGATATTGGTGCTAGTGCAAGTGCAATACCTCATTCCTTATGCAAATAAATTATGCATGATATTGCACCTGCTGAGATAGAAGAAATTGATGTTACAATTAAGCTTGCCAATAGAGATACTATTTCACCAGTTGGGATTGTTAGAGATGTTGAAGTCTTGTGTGGGAAAGTTAAATATCCTGCTGATTTTATTGTTCTTGGTTCCCTACAAGATGACTTTTGTCCCATTATATTTGGTAGACCCTTCTTGAATACTGTTAATGCTAAGATAAACTGCAATAAGGATATTGTTTCTCTTGGTTTAGGGGATATGTCTCATGAGTTTAATTTTGCTAAATTTCGTAGACAACCCCATGATAAAGAATTTCCTAGTAAAGATGAAATTATTGGTCTTGCTTCTATTGACGTGCCTCCTACTGATCCTTTAGAAAAATATTTGCTAGACCATGAAAATGATATGTTCATGAATGAAAGAAGGGAAATAGATGAAGTATTCTTTAAACAGGGACCTATTCTAAAACACAACTTGCCTGTTGAAATCCTAGGGGATCCTCCTCCACCCAAGGGTGATCTCGTGTTTGAGCTTAAACCATTGCCTGATACTCTGAAATATGCTTATCTTGATGAAAAGAAGATATATCCTGTTATTATCAGTGCTAACCTTTCAAAGCATGAAAAAGAGAGATTACTGAAAACTCTGAAGAAGCACTGTGCTGCTATTGGTTATACTCTTGATGATCTTAAGGGCATTAGTCCCACTCTATGTCAACACAAAATAAATTTGAAGAAAGACGCCAAACCAGTTACTGATCACCAACGACGACTAAATCCTAAGATGAAAGAACTGGTAAGAAAGGAAATATTAAAGCTCCTTGAAGCAGGTATAATTTATCCCGTTGCTGATAGTCAGTGGGTAAGCCTTGTCCATTGTGTCCCTAAAAAGGGAGGTATTACTGTCGTTCCTAATGATAAGATGAATTGATCCCACAAAGAATTATTACAGGTTATAGGATGGTAATTGATTTCCGCAAATTAAATAAAGCCACTAAAAAGGATCACTACCCTTTACCTTTTATTGATCAAATGCTAGAAAGATTATCAAAACACACACATTTTTGCTTTTTAGATGGTTACTCTGGTTTCTCTCAGATACCTGTGTCAGCTGAGGATCAAGAAAAGACTACTTTTACTTGCCCTTTCGGTACCTTTGCTTATAGACGTATGCCTTTTGGTTTATGTAATGCACCTGCTACCTTTCAAAGATGCATGATGGCTATATTCTCTAACTTTTGTGAAAAGATTTGTGAAGTTTTCATGGATGATTTCTCTGTTTATGGATCCTCTTTTGATGATTGCTTGAGCAACCTTGATCAAGTTTTGCAGAGATGTGAAGAAACTAACCTTGTCTTGAATTGGGAAAAGTGCCACTTTATGGTTAATGAAGGTATTGTCTTGGGGCATAAAATTTCTGAAAGAGGTATTGAAGTTGACAAAGCTAAAGTTGATGCTATTGAAAAGATGTCGTGACCCAAGGACATCAAAGGTACAAGAAGTTTCCTTGGTCATGCTAGTTTTTATAGGAGGTTCATTAAGGACTTCTCAAAAATTTCCCGGCCTCTGACTAATTTATTTCAAAAAGATATTCCTTTTGTCTTTGATGATAATTGTGTAGAAGCATTTGAAATACTTAAGAAAGCTTTGATTTCTACACCTATTGTTCAGCCACCTGATTGGAATTTACCCGTTGAAATCATGTGTGATGCTAGTGATTATGATGTAGGTGATGTTCTAGGAGAAAGAGTTGATAAAAAATTAAATGTTATTCAATATGCTAGTAAAACTCTAGACAATGCTCAAAGAAATTATGCTACTACTGAAAAAGAATTCTTAGCAGTTGTATTTGCTTGTGATAAGTTCAGACCTTATATTGTTGATTCTAAAGTAACTATTCACACTGATCATGCTGCTATTAAATATCTTATGGAAAAGAAGGATGCTAAACCTAGACTTATTAGATGGGTTCTCCTGCTACAAGAATTTGATTTGCATATTATTGATAGAAAGGGAGCTGACAATCCCGTTGCAGACAACTTGTCTAGGTTAGAGAATGTTCTTGATGACCCACTACCTATTGATGATAGCTTTCCTGATGAACAATAGCTGTCATAAATGCTTCTCATACTGCTCCATGGTATGCTGATTATGCTAATTACATTGTTGCTAAATTTATACCACCTAGTTTCACATACCAGCAAAAGAAAAAGTTCTTCTATGATTTAAGACATTACTTCTGGGATGACCCACATCTTTATAAAGAAGGAGTATATGGTGTTATTAGATGTTGTGTACCTAATCATGAACATGAACAGATCTTACGCAAGTTTCACTCCGAGGCTTATGGAGGACACCACGCTGGAGATAGAACTGCACACAAGGTATTGCAATCCGTTTTTATTGGCCTACTCTCTTCAAGGATGCCCGTAAGTTTGTCTTATCTTGTCATGAATGTCAAAGAATTGGTACTATTAGTAGACGTCAAGAAATGCCTATGAATTATTCACTTGTTATTGAACCATTTGATGTTTGGGGCTTTGATTATATGGGACCTTTTCCTTCCTCTAATGTGTATACTCATATTTTAGCTGCTGTTGATTACGTTATTTAGTGGGTAGAAGCTATTCCAACTAGTAGTGTTGATCATAACACCTCTATTAAGATGCTTAAAGAAGTTATGTTTGTGAGGTTTGGAGTCCCTAGATATTTAATGACTGATGGTGGTTCACATTTTATTCATGGTGCCTTTCGTAAAATGCTTGCTAAGTATGATGTTAATCATAGAATTGCATCTCCTTACCACCCACAGTCTAGTGGCCAAGTAGAACTTAGCAATAGAGAGCTTAAGTTAATTTTGCAAAAGACTGTTAATAGATCTATAAAGAATTGTTCTAAGAAACTTGATGATGCACTATGGGCTTATAGAACTACGTATAAAAATCCTATGGGTATGTCTCCATATAAAATGGTTTATGGTAAATCATGCACTACAAAAAAGACACATCCGTTACATTTTGGGCCGAACGAAAAAAATTATGTCATACATATGACACTTCTATGACGATAATTGTGACAAAACCCGGTATCATCATAGATGTGGTGGGCTCCTACTTCTATGACAAAAAATCATGACAGAAAATGGGCTTTTCGTCCTGGGCGGGCCTGAGACGCAGCTGCATGACATTCCTTGGGCCGTCCTTGACGGAAAAAACAATGGTAGAAGCGAGGGGGAGGAAAATTTCGAGGAGTTCCCGGTTATGGTGGGAGGTCGGGGGCCGAGCGATGCGCGTTTCTCTCGTACACGTACGCGCGTGTGTGCAAGGCGTTGGCTCTAACTAAACCCGAGCGAGGCGTTGGGCTCTAACTGAACCCGAGCGATTGCACTGCAGGCTACGCGTTACTGAACCCGAGCGATCGATCGATGGCTGTTAACTGAACCCGATCGAGCGATTCCTTCGCTACTGCTGCTAACTGAAGCCGATCGATGCTACCTCTGGATGAACAGTGAGCGTTGCGAGGGGGTGGATGAACAGTTCCTGGTGGGGGTGGATGAACAGGACCCCGTGGTGTTGCCTCTGGATGAACAGGACCCCGATCGATCGAGCCGGTTGGGGCCGGATGAATAGGACCCCGTGGAGGGATGGATGAACAGGACCACCCCGTGGGGGCAGGATGAACAGTAGACGGTGGAGGGCAAGATGAACAGTAGCCCGTGAAGGGGTGGTTGAACAGGAGCCCATGGAGAGGGCTGGTTGAACAGTAGCCGGTGGAGTAGCGCGCGGTGGAGGCTGGATGAACAGGAGCCCGTGGATGAACAGTCACAGGTGGAGGCTGGAGGAGGTCGACGGTGGATGAAAAGTAGCTCGTGGAGACTGGAGGGGGTCGACTGTGGAGATGAATAGTATCCCGTGGAGTCTTGTTTTGCGGTACGCCACACCCCTCCCGATGAACAGGACCCCCTTTTCGACCGTAGCGCTCTAACACAAGTCCGTTTCCTCCGTTTTGCGGTACGCCACACCCCTCCTGATTAACAGGACCCCTGTTTCGACTGTAGGAGGTCCCTTTCCTCCGTTTTGTGGTACGCCAGACCCCTCCTGATCAACGGGACCCCGTTCCAAACGTAGGAGGTCTGTTTCCTCCGTTGTGCGGTACGCCAGGCCTCGTTTACATCGCATGTTCCATCCAAGCCCTCCCGATGAACACGACCACGCATTCCGTTCCGACCCAGTCGGTTGGCTCCCACGCGTTCCGTTGCCTCCCCATGAACACGACGCATTCCGTTGCCTCCCCATGAACACGACGACGACGATGTTTCTCCGTTCCGACCCAACAATGTACACGAGCCCTGGCCATACGTATGCGCGAGTAGGCAATCGAGACCCCGCCCGTATGTACACATACGTGGCTGTATTTTCTTTCTTGCACCCTGGCCGCTGTACGTACGTGTAAATGCTACGTGCGCACCTCTACTACGACACGTGTGCTCCTCTACTACGACACATGCGTGCCTCTACATCGACCAGTATGTACGTACACGTTCGCGACCAGAATGACAACGCTACGTATTCTTCGACCAGGTGGGTCCCGACTGTTAGGCACTTCCTTGCCTGCGAAGATGTAGCTGGTGGGTCCCAGCAGTCAGGGGGCGAATTGTTTTTTTTTTGCCTGGATGCACTTCCTTGCATGCGAAGATGTAGTTGGTGGGTCCCAGCAGTCAGGGGAAACGTTTTTTCGCGAAATATAGTGGCCCGTCTGGTGGGTCCCAGCTGTCAGGTGGAGGAATCATTATTTTCCGCATAATAAGGAGGCACTTCCTTGCTGCGGCCGTGGACCCAGCTGTCAGCCTCTCCACGTACAGTCCACGTCCGATGGAAGTCGTTCCTTGACCACATTGACCACGCAGCACCGAGAGCACCAGGGCGGTGGACGAAGGCGAGGCCTTGGAAGGGGACGACACGGAGGCAGGGAAGACTCGGCAGTTGTTTCCCACGCGGAGGGGAGTATGACTGTACGAGGGTTTACTGGTTCGTCTGTCGTCGCCGGAGGGATGGCTAGGCCAGTGATGGGAGTATGGTCGGGCGATGAGGCCTGCACGGCAGCATAGCTGGCCGCGAGGAGGAGGGAGCAGGCAGTCCCGCCGGCGCTTGTTTGAGCGGCTGGAGCAGGAAGAGCAGAGATTGAAGAAGCACGACGACCGTTGGATGGACATCCAACAGTCAGTGCTTGTGTGTCAACCTTTTTTTAGGAAAGCCTCAAATCTATGGAAAACAGCATACAACCCATCTGCCATTATTTCTAATAATTTACAGCCCATTTGCTAATTCTTAAGGTGTTTTTGGAGCCCAATTCTTTTTGTTAGCATTACAGCCCATATTGTGGCAACGGTTAAAAAATTATATGAAATTTTGCATATTTCGGTGCGGTCCGAACTGTTTTTAATCCCGAAATTTCGACTCACATTCAAACTAATTTTAAAATAAATGTATATCAATATAAAATCCAACAAATTCTCCACGCATAAAAATTAATGTAATTTAAAATCTTGAAATGAAAAAAAAGATATTTGAAACTAATTGATGGTTTGATGTGTTTTAAAAATGTACATCCCATTTCTCATTACTGATGGGCCATTTTCTCGGCCAGCCGAATGAAAGCTCTCCTCGTCTTGAAAGATTTGCAACGCAATAGGCCTGACAAAGCGACTTACTTGGCAAATCACAAAAAACTGTGTTGTGGCCGTCGACCCACCTGTCAGCATCTCCACGTACAGTACTCTTTCGATGGAAGTCGTTCCTTGACCACGTTGACCACGCCGCGCGGAGAGCACCAGGACGGTGGACGACGGCGAGGCCTAGGAAGGGGACGACGGGGCAGTGGAAGCCCGCGCGAAGAGGACTACGAGGGTTCACTGGTTTGGCTGTGGTGTGAGGCTGCCGTCGCCACAGGGCCTGGCCAGCGGTGGGAATAGTATGGGGCGGTGAGGCCTCTACGGCAGCACAGCCGACCACGGGAGGCAGGAGCATGCGGCACGACCGGCGCTGCTTTGGGCGGCTGGAGCAAGAAGACCAGAGGTTGAAAAAGCACTACGGCCGCTGGATGGATATCGTACGGTCACTAGAGCTAGAATCGTTCATATTGACTAAGTTGACAAAGCCCTTCGTCCCCGCCAACTTAGTAGGCCCACAAGTCAGCCTCCCAGCAAGGTGGATCCAGCTAGCCGGGGGAGTATTCATTTTTTTGTGTGTAATAAGGAGGCACTTCTGGTGGGTCCGAGCTGACAGCGGGGGGAACATTTTTTTGCGAAATAAGGTGGCCCGTCCGGTGGGTCCCAGCAGTCATGGGGAAACGATTTTTTTCGCAAAATACTGGTGGCCCGTCCGGTGGGTCCCTGCTGTCAGGTGGAGAATCATTATTTTCCGTGTAATAAGGAGGCACTTCCTTGCTGCCGCCATGGACCCAGCTGTCAGCCTCTCCACGTACAGTCCACGTCCGATGGAAGTCGTTCCTTCCAGTTGACCACGCCGCGCCGAGAGCACCAGGGCGGTGGACAACGGCGAGGCCTAGGAAGGGGAGGATGCGGGGCCGGTGAAGATGCGGCAGTGGATGCCCACACGGAGAGGAGTATGAGGGTTCACTCGTTCGGCTGCGGTGTGAGGCTGCCGTCACCGCAGGGCCTGGCCAACGGTGGGAATAGTAGGGGGCGGTGAGGCCTCCACGGTAGCACAGCCGGCAATGGGAGGCAGTAGTAGGCGGCACGACCGGCGCTGCTTTGGGCGGCTGGAGCAAGAAGACCAGAGGTTGAAGAAGCACTACGGCCATTGGATGGACATCATACGGTCACTGTAGCTAGAATCGTTTATATTGACTAAGTTGACAAAGCCCTTGGTACGTCAACTTAGTAGGCCACAGGTCAGCTTCCAAAATGGTGCACCCCAGATGTCAGGGGGTGGAATCATTTTTTGGGCGGGTGAAGCTAGAATATCCGAGATTGAAGAAGAAGCATGGCATCCGTTGGATGGACATCCAACGGCCACTTCTGCTAGAACCGTGTGTTTACTATAAGTTGACAAAGCCTTGCATACGCGTCAACTCTGTTTTTTTAGGGGACGCGTCAACTTAGTAAGGCCAGAAGTGTGTGGCAGAGAACTTATAGCCCATTTGAGATTTGTAAGAATGTGTAGCCCATTTTTGAATTCTAATGGAATTTACTACAACCCATTTATAGTTTGTTAAAA
This sequence comes from Triticum dicoccoides, assembly GCF_002162155.2. Lineage (NCBI taxonomy): Eukaryota > Viridiplantae > Streptophyta > Magnoliopsida > Poales > Poaceae > Triticum > Triticum dicoccoides. The sequence continues at coordinate 503,809,618 of NC_041390.1, read as the reverse complement.
GTACAGCCCATTTCGACCAACCGTTCAAAACAGAATTCAATAAAATTTCCCACATTTTGATGGGATCCGAAATATTTTTATCCTGAAATTCTTAGTCAGATTAAATACAATTTCAATATAAATTTATATTACGTAAAAATCTAACAAAACATTGCGCTCGCAACAATTAATGAAATTAAAATTTTTAATATCCAAAAGTAATATTTTATAAAGTAATCACGTGTTTGCTACATTTTTATAGTAACTGCCCAGTTTTTATAATTACATCCCATTTATTATTTCTTAAAGCCCATTTTCTTGCTAAGCCTAATGCATCCCTCCTAGGAAAGATTTGCAGCCCAGCGGGGCGGAGAATAACAACTTGACCTTGCCTGGGTATTCCTAAAAAAAGTATAGTTGGGCTAGCCATTTTCAGCTTGAAAAAAATTAATATCTGGGCTGGATATCTGGCCTGGGCTAGACGGGCCACAGCCCGCCTAGTTAATACCTGCAGCGATGTTTTCGTTGTTGTTCAGAGGAGAAAATTTAATATCTTGCCTAAACATCGAAAAACTCTGCAGTGCTCACACCTCAAAAACACAAATACTGCTCAAGCTGCTTGGTCCCAGCTGTCGGCCGCTTCTTGTGCAATTCTCCCATTTATTGACTAGTACTACATAGGTTGACAATGGCGTGGGACCGTGATGTCAGGAAACCAGGGGGAAGCAAAATAAATAACTCCAGTGAGCGCTTCCACCTCTGCCTCGTTGTCTCCCGAGGAAACCCCTTTCCTCCCTTTTTTTTGCTCGGGCAAGGACCAATGCATGCAGCACGTCCATGCGGTTATTAGGCAAGAAATAAAAGCGCTTTGCATGCTATAAATTATGATGGCCTACATGGGTAGCTAATAAGGCATCCTCTTAACAGCTGCGATTAAATGTTGTGTTTAGAAGAGAGAAATATTCTTCTTTTCCACCAATCTCTTGCACCTAGGTCGTGATGCACCTTCTAATGCGACTTATCCACCTAGACGGAGGGAGTATAGTTTTATGCATATATATATATATAATAAGGAGGCACTTGCGTACGTGAGGCTATGGACCTGGTGGGTCCCCATTATCATCCTCTCCAAGTAAAGTCATCTCCTCGCCCGCGCGCGCTTTCTGCCCGAAACAGTCAGCGCTGCCCACCCCGCTTCCCGGTGCAGGCGATTGCTCCGCCTTCAAACGACACAGGTGTCGTCCGTTCGTCCATCTACCGCCCACATTAATGATACGCCGTTGCCGAGACGGCTACTCCGGCGCCACACGTCCGTCCCTCCGCCCGCCCACCATTACTATATAAACTGTTGCGCCGGCCATAGCCGCAGTCATCCGCATATGTTCCCTTTCTCCTATCCACACCACTACTGCCCACCATGGCTTCCTCGCGCTCCAGCGCTCTTCGGGACGGGCGGACGACGGACCACAAGGAGATGGCAGCCATTGCTGCCGACCGGCTGGCCAGCAGGCAGCCGAAGGATGACGACATCCCAATGGAGAACATGGTAGTCGACGGTCCGGCGCAAACCCCCTCCTCCACGCCATCCTCGCCGATGCATTGCACCATGACCATCGGCGAGGCCCGTGCCCAATATATGGATAGTGTGAGGCAGATGCGTCAGGAGCAGTTCCGAGAGGCGCAGGCCGACGCCGCCTACAACCACCATCTCCTCCAGGAGCATCTGCAGGCGGAGGAGCAGATCACCGCGAAGCGGGCGGAGCAGGAGGCGCTGCTCGACTCGGACCGCTCCGCCCGTAAGGGCCGCCTCGAGCGCTGCCGGGAGCGCATGCGGGTGGCGGAGTGTGCGGCCGCCTACAAAGAGGCTAGCAAAGAGGGCGATGAAGTGGGCAAGGCGCTGTTTGGCGAGACCGAGGACGAGGCAGAAGACAATGCCGGCTCCGACGAGGCCCTGCTCCGCCGAGGCCCCGCGGCACCAACAATGAGGCAGAGGACACCGCCGACTCCGCCGAGGCCCCGCCCCGCCAACAACGAGGCAGAGGACATCGCTGGCTCAGCTGAGGCCCCACCCTGCCGGCAACACGGGGGAGGATTTCCACCGCTCCGCTGAGGCGCAGCCCACCAGCAACGAGACAGAGGACATCGTCGGCTCCGCCGAGGCCCCGCCCCACTGCCAACGAGGCCACGCCACATAGAAAACGAGGAAGAGTAGAACACGGTAAGTCGCCGCCGCTCGGGTCCAAGTAAGGCCACCGCTGCTACCCTCCTGTTGAAGCCAAGCTAGGCGGGTTGACCATTGACAGCCGGTTAGCTTCTTGGCGGCGACATGGAGTCGGGGAGTTCTGCTGGAGAATAACGCTGCTTCTACTTAAATGCTGGTGCAGTTGGCTGACTGACATGTGGGCCCAACAGGCACATGTCAGTTACGCAACTGCACCTACAGTTAAGTCACTGAAGCTTATGTTCGGCTCAGCGGGACACAGGTGGGTAGCTTCAGTTAATTAATTATACCTCTAGCGCACCCCTTTTTAGTTGAAGAATGAATGAAATGTAATGAAAGCTGGCATATTTATATGAAATCCGACCGTGTATGAATGAATTTATTTCGATTAGTTCGAATTCCTGTATCACTGGCATTGGATGAACATGCAAAACAATATGTATTAGCATTATTCCCAAGGTGATCACCTCGTTTGCAGCAGTTTCACATGTACTCCCTCTGGTCCTTTCTAGTCTGCATACAAGTTTTGTCTGCAGTCTTAGTATCTCTACTTTGACCAATCTTATACAAAAAAGTATGCACTTTCACAATGTGCGAAGTAAAAAGGAACAGAAGGAGTACAAAGAGTTTGAGTAGGTTTTTAGTGTTTCTGTACATTGCAATCAAACACACAGGCCTGGCAATTCATTGAGAACATTCAAAACAATCGATGATTATGCATCTCAGCGACTCACATGTCAGAGGCAATATTTACTTCACAACTAAAGAATAAAGAAAAAATTGATCGACGCTGCTGACAGCAAGGGCGTCCCATTCGAAAATATCAAATGCATGTGTTGCTAAAATCAATGAGCAAAATTTGACAAGGTTGTCCCATTCCAAAATATCAAATGCCTACGATTGTGGAATGGGCAGGGTTTGCCGTCAGTTCGGACATTGACATGGCACCTCGTGCTAAGTAAACCAGCTGTTCTTTTTGTGCAGTTCCACCAAAATCAACCAAATTCGCGCGTAGCTTGTATGATTTCGCCCTTATATGTTGCAACGCCTTGAACTTATCGGCACCTCCTTTCTTGTGGTGGAAATGAATGATTCGATGTATTCATGAACATTTTGTGCAGTTCCCATTGAAATCAAGCTGAGCACCCTTGTTTGCACAAATACAAAAAAGTGATTAGTATAGAGCAAACTGTACTATTAATTGATAGTTTCAACAGGCACATACATGGTCCATGTAGAGCACACTTTTAGAAAAATGGAACTCACCAGAAAGAATCCTAGAACAACATTGTACTCGCGCATCACAGCAAAAAAATGGAGATTTTGTCAGTCCTTCTGAGTTGAAGTTAGTTTCTTCTTGTGGGGAGTAATGTAACCATCCTTCAACTGCTCCTTCTCATGATAAGATAGACAAGGCTTCTTCATCCTGGCATAATCGGAACTAGTCACTTCACGTACTCCATATTCTTCTTCAAAGGAAGATGATCCTGTTGTGCAAAGACAAGAGGACTACTAAATGCTAGCATCACTGTTTGCTCGAAAAAAAGGAAAGGAAATATTTAAAACAACACAGATGAAGCACTTCTCAAGGACAATACCACTTTTTCATGATAGTATCTAAACAGTAGCACAACACCAATAGAGATGACAAAGCTCAATCATATGGATGAAATCAGTGGGCGAGTACCAACCTTTGTCAGGAGGCTTATTGTGTAGAGAATATAGATGAAGCAATTCTCCGGAACCATCTGTTGCAATCTACGGTGGTGGCCATGCTTACTATATACTCCTCGATTAGTTTAATGTTTCCAACATCTTCTTGTGCAGTTCCACTAAAATATATGGTATCTTCAAAGAAGATCCCTGTTTGCACAAGTAGAGATAATTACATATTACATTAAGAGTGGCATCAAATCAGTGGCAAAACAATTTCTCGTTCCAGCCATAGCAATAAATTAAGATGCAAAACTATATCATTACTTGTGTCATCACAGTTCCAGTGCTTGATTACAGCACCGGGAGTTGACTTTTGTTTTTATTCCCCTTGTTCTTCCCCTTCATCACTTGGTTCAATAACAAACAAGCTTCGCCTTCAATGTAAGATTTGGCATGTCAATTAGGGAGCACAAGTATAGTACTAAACTTAATTTTCTGATGAAAGTGGCAAAATACAGGTCAGCAGTTATGAAATATCCTTATCTTACCTCAATGGGATATTACGGTGCACATACAGATTGGAAGTCTTGTCTCCATTTGTGCAGTTCACTAAAATCAAGCAACAGTATCGTACAAGTAGCACAACATATGAATGCACACTATAGAATCATGTGAAAGAATGCTAGTACTGACCTCTCATGATGCGGAATTCAAACAACTCACAAGAAGAAGATCTGAAGCAAATTCGCCTTAACGGATAGGAAGTAAGATCTCCTCTTGTGCAGTTCCACTAAGATCAAGCAATCAAGCAACGTTGTCGATGTGACATTTTGGTTGAACTGCACAAAACACTCCTAAAACAAAATTGTTTTGTGCAGTGCAACAAAAGGTCACAATGACAACGAGGTGAAGCAGATAACCCTGTTTACACAGAGGTGCAAAGGAAACAATTAGTGGTCAATAACGGTGGACGACACAGAAGCCAACAAAAAGAAGCATCTACCTTATCTAAATGGGAAAGACAGAAAGACATTAGCATTTCTCAAATGGTGGCATTGATTAATATTAACATAGAGATTATATTAACAATAAAATTCGTTAAACATGTAATTTGGTTTTAACTGTGGCATTGCATCAATTTTCCAGCGGCATTATTAGAGGGTGTTTGTTTACAAGGACATTTTGGTGTAGGGACTAAAAAACTCCGTGTCAGTCCCATCTAAACCAAAGAGGAGGGACTTTTAGGGACTAAAAGTGGGCATTTGGGACTAAAGAGAAGACCCCGAGGGTGTCTTTTTGGGACTTTTTCCAACAGTTGCCCCTGCCATGCATCGCACCTTGTCTAGATTAGTTCATTAATAGGGGTAACATGGTCTTTTAGCATGTCATTTAATAACCTCTAGTCCATGTTTAGTCCCTGGAACCCAGCAGGTAGGGACTAGGTTTTTTTTAACCAAACAGGGCCTTAGATTAACAACAGCTAATGAGTTGCACGGGACAGTGGATGCACCAGCACCATGTGCATCTACCGATGTACTGTGCTCATGCATAGTCTGTTGCAACAAATAGCAAGCAACTAAGGAGCATATTTGTGTTGGTCCCGGTTTTGTTATCTTTAGACGCCTTTCCCTATGTGAGCGCAGCAAATCTAGTCCTGCTCAAACTCTACAGCCTTGTCCCTTCCTTTCCTTTTTGAACTAGTACTTTCGCCCCTTCCTTTCCTCTTTGAACCACATCCTAGATTTATGCGATACAACTTTCCCCACTACTTTCCCCCATTCCTTTCCTCTTTGAACCACGTCCTAGATTAATGCTATACAACTTTCCCCCTTCATTTCCTCTTTGAACCACATCCTAGATTCATGCTATATACAACTTTTCCCACTACTTTCCCCCACTCGTTTCCTCTTTGAACCACGTCCTAGATTCATGGTATACATGCAGCTGGAGCAATGCATGTGGAGTAAGTAAATTATACCTTAAGGTTCTTGGGGCGTGGTTCGGTGGGCGACGGGATGCTGGCGAAGAAGAAGGGGTCGGAGGGCCTCCCGCGTTGCCGCTGGGTGGAAAGTGAACAGCTGCGCCGGTAGTCCCCCGCCGACGACGATAGCGTTAAGCCTCCTTCCCTTCCCGGTGGATGGATCCTGCCAGCTCTTTGAGCAGCAGTGAGGGGAGAGAGAGGCCAACTAAGTCTTGTTTAGATCTGGAGAGGGCGAGAGAGTGTGAAGAGAGCAACTACAAGCGCTGAGGCTCCAGCGGGAGAGGGCGAGAGAGTGAGCGAACAGGCTAACCAGCTACACAACCCTCCCGTTATGTTCAACGAGAGGGAAATAATCTTTTATACATTCCTGCATTCGTGTGACAAGCATGCCATGTTTTTTTGTGTTTTTGGGAGTTATTGGGATTTCAATCATAATCGTGTCATGTGGCTTTGGTGGTAATACTATCCACAGTGGTGCAGAAATAATGCAGCCTTAGTCACCTTACCTCTCTCCACGTAGTACATTGGGTCCCACCAGTCAGAGGGTGAAACAAACAAATTAATAAGAAAAATTAAAAGCGCCAGCGGTGTATCTTACCTCACACATCTCGCTACTGCTCGGGAACACAGTCCAATTGATCCCTCTGTTCGCTCATGTACTATTTTAAGTGAATCCTTATTATAACATGCACACAAATTTTGGCCACTTGTATTCGACTTAAGTCAGTGTGCCACCGTATCTCGTATACTTACTACTCCCTCCGTCTAGGTGTAATAACTCACGTTAGAAGGTGCAATAGGTCCAAGGTGCGTGCGTGTGTGTGTGTGTGTGTGTTTAACACCATGTGTGTGTTAGAGAGAGCGACAGATCGACCTACTCCTATAGAGAGATGTTGTGTAGTGTACGATTTTAGCCATGAGAGTCGGTGCATCCTCTCGTTTCCGGGCGTGTCCGGTAGGGACATGCAGACAGCTACCATGTCTGCTCCTGACCAGCCTGGCCCACCCAAAGCCCCTCCATCGCCCGTGCGCGCTTCCCGCCCGAAACGGTCAGCGCCGCTCCAAAGAATTGGTGCCGCATTCATGCCCGGGCAGAGCGGACGCGACCTCTCACTGACGCAAGAGTGATGGTTGCTTTGTCCGTCCAACTTACTGTTGGGTCTATGTGATTTGACGGCTCATTGGTCTTTATTATTGAGGTGGTAGGACTGCTGGATGTCCCACGCTTTCGGTGAAAGGAGGTATACTACTACTACTAGATTACAATTTTCTCCATTCTTACAGCGGAGGCGTGCAAGAGCAGTGAAAACACGCAAGCTCAGTGATTACATGGCCCACCTCACACTACTATCACTGTGAGACACCTAACTCTTTACATAGTACTCCCTCCGTTCCTAAATATTACTAGATGAGTCCCCGCGCGTTGGCACGGAACAGCGGTATATCTCTCTGCGCAAAATTATCGATTTCATAGAACAAAAAAAACTCTATAACCGCATGACAAATGTGGTAGCCAAACTAAATAAACTCCCATCATCATTTAGATCATCCCACGTAAGGAAAAAAGATCAGCCAACTCCTGAACTCCTACCGCATAATGGGATTATATTTTTCTTTTTGGCATGCTAATGGGACTTAAAAGCTCACTTACATGCATGCTACCGGTGCATGCTTGCATGCAGACATGTTGATGTGATTTAAAACCCACTCACATGCATGTGGCACGGTATTTCTGCATGCTTGCATGTGGCTTACTGCGGAGCCTCTTAACGTCAAGATCAGACGGCTATTATGGACTGATATACTTCATCTAATGGCTACATCAATTTTGATTACGTGGCTCAAGCAGAGGATAGAGAATTCCTAGTAGTGGGGGCTAGCTATTACTAGTAGATATAAGTGTTTGTAGAGATTCCACTACATACGGAACAAAATGAATGAATCTACACTTAAAATGCATCTATATACATCCGCATGTGGTTCATGATGAAATCTCTACAAAGACTTATATTTAGGAACGGAGGAAGTACTAGTATAGTACGTACTGTAATTTATCAGCAAGATAAATTTGTACAATGCTATGAAGCTTCCAGCTTCTGTTACATGTATCTTGCGTCCAAGGTTGCCCGTTGCAACATTTCATCAAATACAAAGGAGACTAACATGCATGCTATTGCATCTCAATGATTGACAGATCATAGCAAATATGTACTCCCTCCGTTCCAAAATAAGTTTCTCAACTTTGTGCAAACTTTAGTACAAAGTTGTACTACTACTAAAGTTGACAATTATTTTGGAATAGAGGTAGCTAAAGAAAAAAACGATCCATGCAGTCCCTAGCCCTTGAACCGTGAACCCTGACCAGGCTTCAATTTGCTGGCAACGTTCGAGCTTCCTAATAAATGAAGTTTGCAACCTTTTGACCATTGAATCATTTTGTGCAGTTTCACCAAAATCGAGATGAGCATCCCTGTGGCAAAGAAATTGAACAAGCGTGATTAGAATAAGATTACTGGGACTAGTTGATGAGACATAAACTCATCACAAATACAGTACGTAGAAGCCAGTAGAGGTATGTGCGGGGCAAAGAAGTAGAGAAATATCCACAGGGAGTGATGTGGGCAGCTGGAGCAGTGGTGCAAGCCGGCTGTAAAGGGAGTTGTACCTGAGGGATGTAGCTCAGCCTTGAGGAGGGCGGCGGGAGGCGACAACTGCCCACGTCGCGGCAGTGAGCAAGGGATGAAGGAAACCTCACCGGCTTTGTGAGAGAGAACGGTGGGGGCCCCTGATCGGGATGAGCCGACAGTGGGTTTTCGCCGTCGGCGACGGCCACCGCATCTACACTAAGCATCCACCCCTTCCCCAAGCGGACGTGATCCGTCGGGATGTTAGAGATGTGGCCACAATCGTTTTGTGCGAGAGAGTGTGAAGAGAACAACCCTAGCAAGCAACCGTGTAGGCTGGCCCGTCCTGACTATGTACTCCTTTTCTCTCCATATGAACCTATCATATTGCGTACGTGCCACTGAAGAAAAAAAACTTTATTTATAAATGACGTGACACCTACTACTCGTTCTCCTATAACCTTGCGCTTGGCATCTCCAAAATATTGACCTTGTGATTGGCTCTTCACCTCTTCGGGAAGTCGAGCAATAATGGTAGTGCAGTATATATCGTTCTGGCTATATGAGACCGAATGAATTGCTGCATGTCCACCACGTGGGCGAGGGTCGAGGGGCGAGGGAGAGTGCTACATACGGAGCAAAATGAGTGAATCTACACTCTAAAATACGTCTATATACATCAGTGTTTGGAGTATGTACTAGTAGTTCATATTGAAATCTACTAAAGGACATATATATTCCAAACAATATGATATAATCTCTATAACCAAGGTAGTAGGGACGAGGAGTAAACGGAGGGAGTAGTAAATTTTTCTCCTCGTCCTGCGAGCCACCGCGCGCATGGGCGAGGGAGCGGGCGTAAGGCGTAGTAAGCAAGCTTCATCTCATCCTGCGAGCCACCGCGCCCGTGGGCGGGGGAGACGGCGTACTAAGCAAGCTTCTCCTCGTTCTGCAAGTTGATGGGACACATCAAAAGTACTCCAGTGTATAGAGCCTTGCCTCTAAGGTAGGCCCCACATGGTTTGCCTCTTTTTTTAACATAACACGTCAAGTCGGAATTTGTTTGTTCACCCGTGGTAGATGATCCTCCCTCCACCAACTGGACAACTAGTACACGTGCCAAATTACCACGTGGGCTTACTTTTTCGTACAGAAATGAGCTCCATCGTGTACTCGCGCGGGTGTGGTTGGGAAAGAGATGGGAGTACGTGCGCTGTGCATGCACCTCTTCTCTTCGTGCATGTTCCCCACCTACGTGGGTGTGTGTGAGAGATACAAACCGCGTTCGTGAGTGTTTTTTGTTTTGGGGTGGGGTGGGTTGGGGGTTGATTTCGTGAATTATTTGTGGGATTATGTGTCGATGACATCTCAAACAAAATTTTGCATGCAATGTGTGTGAAATGGAGGCCTATCCATATCATACATAGAGGGTCGGGCAATCCACGAGAAGAGAGGGAGGGGTCATAGCTATCGATAGAGTTGAAGAGAGGATCAAGTGGGTGGGTGCAAGATCGATGAAGAGAGCCATCGAAATTGTGTGTGTACAAGTCAAAGATATAGGGCGACTGGCCTACCGGAACGTTAGAGGGCACACGTCAAGTTTGTGTGTGGCAGGGAAACATGAATAGAGCGCTCGATGTATCGGTGTGTGTGAGGGGGAGGGGGTGGTGGGAGGGGTAGGCAGAGGCCTAACTATAGAGGTAGAACGACTCGTATATGTGTTGAGAAGGAGAGACCCAGCTATGTCTTGAGGGAGATCGGTCGACATCCATACACAACTGAAGCACGGGAAATATGATGGGAGAGAGAGAGGAGAGAGAGGGAGGGAGAGGGAGGGAGAGGGGTAGAGTGCTGGATGGGTGATGGAGTTGCTTCTCGAAGATGGTGGGAGAGGCCTACTAGACAAACTGAGGGTGGAACTGCAATGTTATCAATAAGAGTGGGGATGTGTTTCTGTGTGTGCCTGTTCGTGATAGATCTGTCGGGACGCATCCATGGATGATGAAGGGGAACCATGTGTTTGGTAAGCAAACCTAACTAGATCGGTAGATCAATTGTTGTTTGTCGGAGGAAGGGAGAGACACAACTAATGAGGTAGATCGCTTGACGTGTGGGTAAAAACGAGTTATAAGGACCTAGCTAGCTATATGTATAGCGAGAGATCGGTCGGTGTACGTCCATTTGTTAGAGGCTAATAAGGCCCAGCGAGACGGATAGACAGAGAGAATGGAGCTAGGAGGTGGTGCGAGAGGCCCAACTACTAGCTAGATAGGGGGAGGAGTGTGCGGTTGTGAGAGAGCGATGAAAAGAGGGGCGAGAGTTTACATGTGTGTCTGACCATATGAGAGACACGAGGCAAGGACACATAAAGGAGGAGATTGAAGGTGTGTTTGTATGTTGTAGGCAGGCATCGCTGGAGAGGTTTATCGACCGGTGTGTCGGAAAGGAGTTGTGGAGACTCTGGGAGAATGACCTAAATAAAAAAATGTATGTGCCCGGTGGATAGAATGCTGAGGGAGGGGGAGGGCGAGGAGGGCGTGTGCATGCACGAGAGAAAGTTAGTGGTAGCTACAAAGGTTAGAGGATTGTGTGGGTGTAAGAGATTAACAAAGAGCATAATTTGATATGAAAGCGGATTCATATATTTGAATAGGAGATCATAGTGTTTTAAACATTGCATGCATGAATATAGCGGTGATACACGTGCTGTGCACATGTTATACCATAATGTGATAATGCATGGTGTTTGCAACTCACAGCTAAATGCCGAACAATCTAAACCATACTATACATCAAGCAATCTCACATTTTATTTGAATTTGTGATAATGTCTGGTGTTTGCAGCTTACAACTAAATATCGAACAATCTAAACAATACTATATATCGAACATTCTCACATTTTATTTGAATTTGTGGTAATGTGTGATGTTTGCAACTCACATCTAAATACGTGTAGGCGTAGGGGGCGGGGCACCATACATAATGTGATAAACACATTATACATATGAGACATGGTTTAGATTATGAAGATCTAGCTAGAGCTAGAAATGTAATGTGATTTGAAATCAAAATAAAGTGGATTCAAAAAATCTAGTTCGAGTTCATATAGTACACATAGTTCATATGTAACTCGAGACTAATCATGTGGTGTGCTGTGAAGATAATACACAAATGGTGGTTTAACTTGACAATAATGATGATTGTAGATCTTACTAAAACAGAGAAATGAATTCAAATGCTTTGACTTCACAACAATCATTACTATAGATCTTATTCAAATAGAGGAACGAATTCAAATTTAGTTCATATTGAAGCGGTAGTATATATGTTTGGAATGCACTAAAACGTTCATTTGAGTAGTTTTGAACATAACATGAATTCGAAGTTTTGAATGACATTTGTAGGGCGCATTGATTTGGTACAGTACATGCTAGGCTTGTCCGGAAATTTCAACCCGCGCCTTGTTAGCCCGAAATATTTAAGATATATCTTTGTCTCGTTGTGCTCCGACAACTCCCTCCATCTCAACCCGCACCTTGCTATTCCGAAATTACAACGCGCGCGAAAACTCCCACCTCCTATGAAATCCCGACATGTGAAATGCCCGTGGTACCCCTGAACCGAAAGAACCGCCTCAAATCGGTGGGGGTACTTTCGTAACTTACCCCACATTTCGGACAAGCATGTCTCTAAGCCATGGTTCCCCACTGCCATCCCATCCGCCCACCCATTCGTACACCGAGGCCGCGAAAAGCCCCAACGAAACCCCACACCCTGCTCCGTCCGCCACCCAGCTAGAGCCTCTTCCCCGACGACGTCGTCCACAACAACACCTCGACGTCCCTCATCCACCATACCGGACGAGGATCCGTCGTCGATCTCATCATCCCACCGGTTCAGCCACCCCGTCCTCCACCTCCAAGGAGCTGTCCCGATGTTCCCCTCGTCTTTCGCGCCACCTCCATTCCCACACCACCGTCTTCACCTGCACCAGCAGAAGAGCATCATCATCACCGTTTCCTCGGATGAAGCTGCGGCCTAATCGGCGCCACCAAAGAGGTTGTACACTAATCGCCACATTTTCTTGTTGATTCGATCTCACAGTGTTGCCGGCGCTCGGTCCCGAGCCGACACGGCGCGGCTCCATCCACGGCGGCGTCGCCGGCCACTTCCTCCACGGCGTCGCTCACTCGGCGGCGACGTCCACATCAGTAGAACCTGCTGCTGCTTTAGCTCTCGCTCGCACTGCTGCTCTGCTCTTGCTCTCGGTCCCCTGCCTGGTCTGCTCTTGCTATTGCTCTTGCTCACGCTGCTGCTCTCGCTCTTGCTCTTGCTTGCAATGCTGCTCCGATTTAGGTATACTTCACTCCGATGCCGTCAGGGTGAAGGAAGAACCAGCCGCAGCGGGGATTGGGGCTCGCCGGAGAGGTACCCCACTATCTATATTAGGGTTCAGGATGGGGGCGGTGGTCGCCGACGGTGGCGGGGCGTTGGCAGGGCGGTGGCGTGGGGATCACTGGAGAAAAAGCTCAGCACGGGGGGCCTAGAGGGATGGCCGGGGCGGCGGCGGACCGGCGGTGGGGAGTGTTTTCGGGGCGGGCGGGGCGGCGCACCGCGGGCGGCAGGGGGCTGCTGTTTGGCCGGCTCAGGGGTTGGAGGTTGAAGATGAACCACAGGCCCTTGATTTCGTATCCAACGGCTGCAAAATCGACTGACCAGAGATGAAAAAGTCAGTCGACCGACGTGTAGCCTCACCTTGCTAGTGCGTCCAGTTTCGACAGCAAAATTTAGTTTCGACAGCAAAATTCAGTTTCGACAGTTAAGTTCAGTTTTGATAGTTAAGTTCAGTTTCGACGGTTAAATTCAGTTTCGACAATTAAGTTCAGAGATGAGCGGCTGATGTATTTTACATCTAGCACTTTGTGGTTATGTATTTTACGTCATGTATTGGAGATGCTATTAGAATTCCACTCAGGTTAATGTTGTTCGTTGTCTCTCTTGTCCTGCTTCAGCCTCGGCATCGTACAACTCACTGGAGCTGGTCTAACGACGAAACCCTCCATCATAGCGGAGCAGTACCTCGGGCTCCATCTCCAGATGCCTAAGATCTTCTTCCCCTCCTCCGACAGCCAAATCAGCCGGAGCATCCTCACCATCCAACCCAATCACGCTGAGATCGACATGGCTTCGCCAAAGAGGTTGTACACTTGTTGCATCTCTTTTTTACTCTACATGTTATATATATTGTCCACTGAACACACGGATTTGTTCCATTAGTGTCTCCTTGAAAGAAAAAACGTAGGAATTTTAATTTTCACTTGTCCTCCTTTTCAAATTCCTATTCATGAAGCACAAGACTAAGATATAGTAGCATAATAGCATTATAACTGTACATTTTCTTTTGGTTTGACTTAATCTCACCATGCTTCTTTGCATCCTGTGATCTTCCAATTGTTGTGAATCAAACACCCAGATTGGCAGAAATCTTGTGTTTTTAAATTCTCTGTTTTGCACGTGCATTCCTATCCTATTCCTGTCAATTTCCTATCCCTGCATTGTTGTAATCCTCCAATTCAAACGAGCCCTTACAGAATTACTTCTCTTACAAATAGTTGTCAAAGAAAACCTTGCGTGGTTTATCCCGCTCCTGCTGCGCCGTCGTCCACCCCAACTCAGCTGCTCCAACGATAGAAGGGTCCAGCACAGCAGGGATCCAGCCTCCATACTGTCTTTCCCCGCCTCAGATCTTCTTCCCCGCCACTGGCAGCCATGAAAACTGCACTACCATCATCAACCGAGCAGATGACCTCGAGTACTACACGGGTCCGCAAGAGAGGTCGCACTCTTTCATGTCTGCTTGCGTTATGCACCGCTTAATATTACATGCTACTTTATCGTCCTGTTCACCGATTAGACTCTGAGTTAGCTCCAAACTAATGGTCAAACTTGTTTTTAAATGGTTGTGGGGTACATATCGGGGTCGCTATCAATAGATCTATCTACTATCTGGTTAATCTCCGGTGTCTACTATGAGTTTCATGTTGGGTCGGAAACAAACAGTAAAGAAGCCATTATCTGTATTTTTAACTAAAGCCATTATCTGCCTGCTATATTGGTTTTGGGTCTATCCATAGGTTGCTACCATCACTCTGGATTTCTGCATGCACTCCTTACATAATCTCACTATGTTTTATTCCTATGCATGACAGTTATTGTAAACAATGGAACTGAACATGTAGAGCAAAAGAGACGGGCCTTGTGTGGCAATAAAATTTCATGCATACGTCGCTCCATGGTAGGCGCAAAGGCAGCCCCCCCTCCATGCATTTCGGATTGTAATCAAGAGGAAGATATCTGTTCTGAGGGGGATTCAGAAGGAGAAGACAACTCCTATTTACCAGGTCTTCGCTCTAACTTGGCATGCTGATGTTGGTTATATCATGCATATGGTGTCTTGCATTGCTTACTTTATACATAAAATATGGCATCTGCTTAGTTTAGACATCCTTTGTGCGAATGCCATCTGTTTAGTTTATTCATCGTTTATGTGAATTATGCAACGCCATCTTGTTTAGCCAGGCATCATATATGTGAATTTTGCAATGCCATCCTGCTTAGCCAGTCATCTTATATGTAAATTATATCAGGCCATCCTTTTTTCGTTAAATATTACATTTGTCAACAAAGTTATTACATTAAACTGCTCTTCGTGTGCATCAGCCATTTGACATGGTGATGGCAAATTCTGGAGTGAAAACAAGGTCTTCAGAGCAGACTATGCTATCTGATGAAGCGCATATCTTGCTGGTTACGGATAGCTCCTCAGAGGAGGATTCAGAGACAGATGATCAGTCCTATCCCCCCCCCCCCCGAGGTGTATGCTCTAACTTGGCAGGGTTATGTTGCTCATATCGTGCGTATGGTGTCTCGCATTGCTATGTCATTTGATTAGTTTAGACATGCTTTGTGTGAATGCCACCTGTTCAGTGTCTAATTACCATATATGTGAATTATGCATTGCCATCTTGTTGCAAGACATTATATATGTGAATTATACAATGCTATCTTGTTGCAAAGGCATTATATATGTGAATTATGCAATGCCATGTTGTTTAGCCAATCATCATGTATGTGAATTATATCATGCTATCATTTTTTGTATTACGTGTTCCATTTGGCGACAACATTTGTATATTCAACTACTCTTCCTGTGCATCAACCCTTTGAAGTGGTGATGGAAGTATCTGGAGTGAAAACAAGGTATTCAGAGCAGACAATGCTACCTGCTGAAGCAGACATCTTGCTGGTTACAGAGAGCTCCTCAGGGGAGGATTCAGAGACTGATGACCAGTCCTATTTTCGCTCTGAGGTCTATGCTCAAACTTGGCAGGGTTATATTACCCATGTCATGCATGTTGTCTTGCATTGCTTAGTTTTTACATCATATATGGATTGCCATCTGCTTACTTGCTTACTATATAAATCATATATTTGAATTATATCATGCCATCATGTTTACATAGTACATACACATCATCTATCTGAATTATGGCATGGCAACCCATTTAATAAAGACATCATATAGTTATATCATCTCATCCTGTTTAGTGTTTACAGTCATCATATTTTGAATTATGGTATTCTATCCGTGAATGTATGTGAATTATGGCATGCCAACCTATTTAATAAACACATTATATAGTTATGTCATGTCATCCTGTTTACATAGTCTCATATTTTGAACTATGTCTTTCCATCTTTTTTAGTTAGCCATCATAATGTGAAATTGTGTCATGCTATCCTGTTTAGTTAGCCATCATATATGTGAAATTGTGTCATGCTATCCTATTTGGTTAGACAACATAAATATGAATTATTTCATGCCCTCTTTTATTCCCCACTATCCATTGCACCTGTCTATCATACAATGTCTATACTTTCAATTACTTCTCTTGTTTATTAGCCATTTGAATTGGAGAGCGTGATGGCAGTATCTAAGGGAGTAACAAGACGGTCTTCAAAAAAGATAGTGCTACCAGTTGATGCAGATAGAACCATGGTTGTACTTGCCCAAGGACCAGATCCACCACACATAACCCAGACTCTCGCAGATTGTACCCCTACCTAGTTGGATAGAGAGCTAGCTACACCCCTTCTAACCCCAACCCCGGTCGATAGTAACCCAGTTCCAGTTGACACAGCACTGTCTCCACCATAGAGCAGCCAAACATGAGCAGTTAGTAAGGGAACTGCAGTGCCCAAAGGACGAGGACCACCACTCCGAATCCCAACTCAACGCTTAAAGGAGAAGAAGATTTGTTCTTAGGTCAGGTTCTGTAGCTATGGTTCATACTCCTTTGCTCTTGCATGACTGTATTTACTCATACCAACTATTTTCAAATTTGAAGGATGGAATTGAAACTCCAATGGCGCAATAGGTATGTTTTAAACTTGTTTCTTTAACTGGTTTGCTGTTGTAACCTGCTCTATGTTGATTTCAGTTTCAATTGAATAAACAGTTATGTTCTCATGTCATGCACATTACAAGTGTTGTTATTGCTCTATAGTTACCCACACTTATATTCTGTCTATTCTGCTTTGTCTTGAACAAATATTATTTGAACTATGTCTCTATCTTGATTTGGCAACAGAAACTAGAATGGTATAGACCATAAAGTGAACATGGTACATAGATATATGTTTGTTTCATGTTGTTATCCTGTCCACTTTACTACTGAACTCATTTACCAAAATGAGTTTCATATACAACATGGTACACATGTGATGTGTCTGCTTGTTTCTCTTTTAGAATGCGGACAACATATTGGAGAATAGTACCGCGTTATCCAATGGTAAAGGAAGTAATGCAGATAAGGTTCAAGATAGTGAGACATCCTTGTTGGTCTCCAAGAAAGCTGATAAAAACTATCTTGACGACAGTGAGGGAACCCAAAAGTCCTGTCTTGATGTAGTGTTCGAGTTACTAGCCACTACTGCTGGCACAAGCTCTTCGAACTCGCTGCCTGAATCAGTTCCTCTTCTTGACTCTCAACTTCAAGTTGAAAGACATCGATAAGATGTGCTGCGACAGGAAGCTGAAGGACTGAGGAAGTCCCTGCAGAATTCAGATGCATATTTTCTGGTGCAACAGCAAGCGCTGGAGGATTTAAGCGCCAAACAAGAGAAAGTTAATAAGCTTGCTAAGCATCTTGCCAGCATTATGGGTACCCAGGATATTGTTTCTTGAGATCTTCTGAAGTGGTTTCAGTTCTGGATTTGTTTTGCTGCGGCGTTTATTTGCGTTGGTCGCCAACTTTGACAACCTGTGTATATGATATGCTGCTTTGTTCCCTATATTTGCACTGGTGGTGAACTTTGATGCCCAGTGGATGTAATATGTGTAATAGCCATGATAGCCTAGCGTTAGTTGCTTGCTTATTTATTTCCTTGTTGTCTTGTTTATTTGTTTGCTTGTAGTCATTGCAGTTCTTTTTCCGCGGTTAGCTAGTGGCTGTAATAACCTATTTTTTAAAACTAGGCCACAATAACCATGGGCTAATATTTACTATAGTGACACTGGGCCTCCTACTGGCCGTAGAAATAGTGGGCCTTCTACGGGCCGTAGAAACAATGGGCCTTCTACGGGCCATAGAAACAATGGGCCTTCTGCGGGCCGTATTATCAATGGGCCTTATACGGGCCATATAATCGATTTGCCAAACATGGGCCAAACAGACCGCATTATGGCTGTAAACGGGCTAGAGTTGGAATCGTCCGTTCATGGGCCGACCATAACGGGCCATCGTTAATAGGCCGTATTTGATGATGCTATAAAATCGGCCCAATGTATTAACGGACCACAAACGGGCCGACTATAACCACGGGCTGAATTTGGCCCACAAGCAGAAAATAATAGTAACGGGCCGTAAGTAAACGAATGCTGGAAATGAGCCCAAGAATAGATGGGCTCTGAGAAGGCCGAAAGATAACATGGGCTGGAAATGGCCCAACGGAATAACGGGCCGTTAATGGGTATAAAGTGATACACTGTTCATTACGGGCCAGTTTCACCACGGGTCGTTAATGGGTGTAAAGTGATACACTGTTCATTATGGCCCAGTTTCTCCATGGGTCGTTAGTAGGCCAAGAGTTACATAGGGCTTCATATGGGCCGAAAGACGTCATGGGCCATACATGGGCCAGAAGTGAAAATGGGCTGGAATCATATTGGATGGCCCAGATGACGCTACTAGGCCTAATTCGGATAGGGTGTAACGGGCCTTGGGTTAGCGGGCTGTAAATGGGCTATATTCGAACAGGCCGTTAATAGGCTTTCCATGGGCCGGCCCGCTAGCTTTTGACCAAAGTCAAACGGGCCGGCCTTTTCACAGGAATGGGCCTCTGTTGGGCCGTGCCACGTGTCGAAATATCATAGGCGCCTTCAGCCAATGAGTGGTTGACATCTGTCCCAACGATGAGCCGACACGTGTTTCCTCCAGCCAATGATGATTTTACATGTGGAAAATCGCCATTGGTCGGGGCTGTTAACGGGTTATCGGATCCAAAACCCGACCCGATAGCTTAACGACGTTCCGTTACGGTGGATGCCACATGTCGGTCACCCTTGACAAAAGCACTTCTGTGACGCGCAGTTTATCGTCATGGAAGTGGACACTTCCATGATGATAATTTTGGTAATGTCATGGAATACTTCTACGACAGCACAGGTATGACTATCTTGATTCTGTCATAAATGTGTCATGGATGTACATGCATGACAAAAAAAGCGACCTACTATGACAAACACGTATCATCACGGAAGTGTATTTTTTTGTAGTGATGTCACTTACCTCTTGAATTAGAACATAAGGCATATTGGGCTATTAAAGAGCTCAACTATGACGCTTGCCGGAGAGAAGAGGTTATTTGACATTAGCTCACTTGATGAATGGAGAACCCAAGCCTATGAGAATGCCAAACTGTTTAAAGAAAAAGCTAAAAGATGGCATGACAAAATGATACAAAAGCGTGAGTTCAATGTAGGTGATTATGTATTGCTATACAACTCTCGTTTAAGATTTTTTGCAGGCAAACTTCCCTCTAAATGGGAAGGTCCTTACGTTATCGAGGAGGTCTATCATTCCGGTGCCATAAAAATCAACAACTTCGAAGGAACAAATCCAAAGGTGGTGAATGGTCAAAGAATCAAACATTATATCTCAGGTAATCCCATAAATGTTGAAACTAATATTATTGAAATCGTAACCCCGGAGGAATACATAAGGGACACTTTCCGGAATGTTTCAGACTCTGAAAAGGAATAGGTACGTGGTGCGGTAAGTAAACCGACTCCAAAACAGCTCTAATGGCAATTTTTCTCCGTTTTGGAATATTTAAGAAAATAGGAAAATAAGAAGCAAACCGGAAAGTACACGAGGCTTCCACGAGGGTGGAGGGCGCGCCCCCTGCCTCGTGGGCACCCCGTGTGCCCTCCGGACTCTGTTTGCTTGCACGATACTTCTTTTAGTCGGTAAAAATTCACTATATAATCTCCCGAAGGTTTTGACCACCGTATCACGCAAATATCTCTTGTCTTTGTTTCGAGTTGTTTTCCTGACAGATCTAGGTCTTCAAGTCGTCTTCAAGTGCCCCCAAGGACAAGTTCTTCGAGAAGGTCATCAACCCCTACCTCGTGGAGGTGCTGCAACACCCTCAAACCATTGAGATGCGTGAGGGGTTGTTGCACATCTGCGATGTTGAGGGACCAAGGAGGACCGGAAGCATGGAGACAAGGCTCGGGGCAATGGAGCAACAAGTTTTCAAGTGTCAGGAGATGGTGGAGCGTGGACTCGACTCCAATCACATAATGATCACGGAGTTCACCAACAACCACAAGCTGGACACCAAGGACATTGGGGAGGACATCTTCAAGCTTCATGAGAAAATCGAGCGCCTCCAAGCCCAAATCTATAACCTGCAAAACCAAAACCGTGAGTATGAATATAGATTCAAGAGGATGAGTTTGGCTGTAGATTTGAGGATCCTGGAGACTCGATCATCCTTCTATGATGGTGAGCCTATGCCTTAGAAGATGGATGACAAGCCTACATCATCAACAACTCCTTCATCACCACCTCCGAGGAAGGAAGCATAAACACGTGGGTATGGGCACTCCCCTTGGCAACTGCCAAGCTTGGGGGAGTGCCCCGGTATTGTATCACCATCACTTTTATCTTTACCGTTTTTCTTAGTTAGGTCCTTTTGATAATATCTTGATCTAGTAGAATAAAGTTTTAGTATGATCTAGTTGTGAGTTTTGCTTTATGATCTTCTTATGTAATTGAGTATGTGAGCTATATATAACAAAGATTAGTGTTGAGTCAAGGGCTTGATTATTTTGCTATGATCTTGAGGGAATAAAATAAAAGAGAATAAATAAAAAGAAAGTGATCATATGGATCTTATGGGGAGTAATGAGCTCACATATAAAGAGTATGATGAATAAAAGTTGTTGAGAGTTGACAAACATAGTTTTGGTCATTGTTGCAATTAATGGGAAGTAATAAAGAAAGAGAGGTTCACATAAAAATATACTATCTTGGACATCTTTTATGATTGTGAGCACTCATTAAAATATGACATGCTAAAGAGTTGATGTTGGACAAGGAAGACAACATAATGGGTTATGTTTTCTTGCATCTGAGATAAATTATATTGTCATGGATCATCCAACATGTTGAGCTTGCATTTCCCTCTCATGCTAGCCAATTTCTTTGCACCAAGTAGAGATACTACTTGTGCTTACAAATATCCCTAAACCCAGTTCTTCCATGAGAGTCCACCATATCTACCTATGGATTGAGTAAGATCCATCAAGTAAGTTGTCATCGGTGCAAGCAATAAAAAAATTTCTCTCTAAATATGTATGACTTATTAATGTGGAGAAAATAAGATTTATACGATCTTGTGATATGGAAGAAATAAAAGCGACGGACTGCATAATAAAGGTCCATATCACAACTGGCAATATAAAGTGACGTTCTTTTGCATTAAGATTTCGTGCATCCAACCATAAAAGCGCATGAAAACCTCTGCTTCCCTCTGCGAAGGGCCTATCTTTTATTCTTGTCTTATACTTCATGCAAAGAGTCATGGTGATATTCACCTTTCCTATTTACATTTTATCCTTTGGCAAGCACAATGTGTTGGAAAGATCCGAATATATATAGTTAATTGGATGTGAGTTTTCATGAACTATTATTGTTGACATTACCCTTGACGTAAAACGTTGGGAGGCAAAACTATAAGCCCCTATCTTTCTCTGTGTCCGATTAAAACTTCATAACCTTAAATATTGCGTGAGTGTTAGCAATTATGAAAGACTAAAAGATGGTTGAGTATGTGGACTTGCTGAAAAGCTCTTATATTGACTATTTCCTATGTTATGATAAATTGCAATTGCATCAGTGACTGAGATTAGAGTTTGTTGGTTCTCAATGAAGTTTATGATTCATACTTGAAATTGTGATTGAATTGTTACTTTAGCATAAGAGATCATATGACAATATATATGTGTGTGTGTGTGTGTGTGTTGTTCTAAGAATGATCATGATGCCCTCATGTCCATATTTAATTTTTATCGACACCTCTATCTCTAAACATGTGGACATATTTTTCGATTTAGGCTTTCGCCTAAGGACAAGCGAGGTCTAAGCTTGGGGGAGTTGATACGTACATTTTGCATCATGCTTTTATATCGATATTTATTGCATTATGGGTTGTTATTACACATTATGTCACAATACTTATGCCTATTCTCTCTTATTTTACAAGGTTTACATGAAGAGGGGGAATGCCGGCAGCTGGAATTCTGGGCTGGAAAAGGAGCAAATATTAGAGACCTACTCTGCACATCTCCAAAAGTCCTGAAACTTCACGGGAGCATGTTTCAGAATATATATAAAATATTGGGTGAAAGAAGTACCTGAGGGGGCCCACACCCTG
Source organism: Triticum dicoccoides (assembly GCF_002162155.2). Lineage (NCBI taxonomy): Eukaryota > Viridiplantae > Streptophyta > Magnoliopsida > Poales > Poaceae > Triticum > Triticum dicoccoides. Next base: position 503,787,152 of record NC_041390.1, on the reverse strand, counting down.
GCCATGAGGGTGGGGGCGCGCCCTACCCCCTAGGCGCGCCCCCTGCCTCGTGGGCCCCCTGGTGGCCCTCCGATGCCCATCTTCTCCTATATGAGGTCTTTCGTCCAGAAAAAAAATCATAAGGAAGCTTTGGGGAAGAAACTCCGCCGCCACGAGGCGGAACCTTGGCGGAACCAATCTAGGACTCCGGCAGAGCTGTTATGCCGTGGAAACTTCCCTTCGGGAGGGGGAAATCATCACCATCGTCATCACCAATGATCCTCTCATCGGGAGGGGGTAAATCTCCATCAACATCTTCACCAGCACCATCTCATCTCAAACCCTAGTTCATCTCTTGTATCCAATCTTTGTATCCAAACCTCAGATTGGTACCTGTGGGTTGCTAGTACTATTGATTACTCCTTGTAGTTGATGCTAGTTGGTTTACTTGGTGGAAGATCATATGTTCAGATCCATTATGCATATTAATACCCCTCTGATTATGAACATGAATATGCTTTGTGAGTAGTTACTTTTGTTCCTGAGGACATGGGAGAAGGCTTGCTATAAGTAGTCATGTGAAATTGGTATTTGTTTGTTATTTTGTTGACATGTATGTTGTCATCCCTCTAGTGGTTTCATGTGAACGTCGACTACATGACACTTCACCATTGTTTGGGCCTAGAGGAGGCATTGGGAAGTAATAAGTAGATGATGGTTTGCTAGAGTGACGGAAGCTTAAACCCTAGTTTATGCGTTGCTTTGTAAGGGGCTGATTTGATCCATATGTTTCAAGCTATGGTTAGGTTTACCTTAATACTTCTGTTGTAGTTGTAGATGCTTGCAATAGGGGTTAATCATAAGTGGGATGCTTGTCCAAGTAAGGACAGTACCCAAGCACTGGTCCACCCACATATCAAATTATCAAAGTACCGAACACGAATCATATGAACGTGATGAAAACTAGCTTGACGATAATTCCCATGTGTCCTCGGGAGCGCTTTCCTTCATATAAGAGTTTGTCCAGGATTCTCCTTTGGTACAAAAAGGATTGGGCCATCTTGCTTCACCTTATTTACTTCTATTACTTGCTACTCGTTACAAATTACCTTATCACAAAACTATCTCTTACCGATAATTTCAGTGCTTGCAGAGAATACCTTACTAAAAACTGCTTATCATTTCCTTCTACTCCTCGTTGGGTTTGACACTCTTGCTTATCGAAAAGCTACGATAGATCCCCTACACTTGTGGGTCATCAACCGTCAACAATGAGGGAGGGGATAAGAGTGCCCCCTCCGGCTCCACGAGTCCTCCCCCACCTACCTCCACCCACTTCCCGATTCCCCTCGCCCTCTCTGCCCACTCCTCCTCTCCACCCTCACCCAGCTTCACCTCGCACGAACGGCCGCCGTCGCTGGCCAACACGCTCCGGTCACGCGACCACCATGCCTTCCTCGCGACCGCATCGTTCCCAACTGTGCCGCCTCCCTTGACTACGCCTCCCCGACGAGCCACAGGACGCCGGCCCCCGCGAACGCTGCCCCGGCCTCGTCTTCCACTTCGGATCACAGGACCTCGTCGGTGTCGATCCGCTGCACAGCAGCTCCTAAACCTCCCATGGGCCTTTCTTGCGCCGCACGATGAGCCCCTCATCCTCTCCCCTCACTCCCCTGGCCTTTTGCGCTCCCAAAGCCACCGCGTCCGCCATGGTCGAGCTCGGCTCCGTCATGCAGCTAGTCATCATCGCTGTAGTTGTTGCCAAGGCCGGGAAAGCACAGCAACGTGCTCAGGGCGCGTCCCTGGTGCTGCCCGAGCCTCTAGCTTGTCTCCTCGTGCCCTCTGGCTACGTACCGCACATCGGCCGAATTCTGGCACCGCTACGGTCGATGCCGCCGTCGACTCCGTCCGTTTCAGACCGCATGAGTGTCGTAGATCGACGCGGGTCGATTCCCTCGTCCGAACGCTGATGCCGCTCACCTCCGCCCCGCCTCGCCCATAGCCACCCGGGCCTGCTCATGTGCGCATGCCGCCCGCGTTCCTGTCCCGTCCCGCTGGCCCCAGCCTTGTGCGGCCGCTTCCCTCCACTGCTTCTGTCGCTACTCCTGCAGGCGGCTCGCGCGCGCCCAGTGCTCCTAGCTGCGACCTGCGCGCCAGCCGCCCTCACGCATGGACTCACCTGGACCGCGCTCGCTCTCCGCCTTTGCAACCTCCTCTGCTCGACGCTGGTGCCGCCTCATGCCGCCCCAGCTGTTACCACGGCCACTCCTAGGCGCGGCTCGCCACCCCCAACCGAACGCACCCCCAGGCGTCAAATGCACGCCGGGGACGAATCCCGATGGCTGCCTGAGCACTCCGCCCACACAGGGCTCGCCGGAGCTCACTCCAGCACAGGTGCCGATGTGGCCACCCCTCTGGGTCACTGCCTAGTGGTCCTAGGGGCCCTGCTGGCCCTGTTGACCCAATCAACAGCTGACTGGGCAACACCCAGTCACTGCTAGAAGGTCCTGCGCGGGCCCGTTGACTGGTCAGCCGGCCGCTGATGCACTGATGACACCTTGCTGATATCATTTTTCCTTTTCTGTCGATTTAAAGTAAATAAAATGATTTTAGAATATGTTTAAAACTTAGAAAATTCATAGAAAATAATATGTAACTCGGATGAGAAAGTTTTATACATGAAAGTTGCTCGGAAAAATCCAACGAATCTGAATACATGTTCTGTTTACCTGTCAAATGCCTCTAACTATCTGAACATGGAACATTCCCCCTACGGTCATCTGTCTGACACAGGTCCGGAACCGGGAAAACATTCCAGGTTGTTTTCCCCCTTCACCTAGGTTGACCCTAGTTCTGCTTTTCATCATGTCATGCTTAGTGGTAACTCTGTTGCTCTGTATTTACTGTTTCTTCCCCCTCTTCTCTCTAGTAGACCCTGAGACTGGTGTTGCCCCTGTGATCGACTATGTCGACGACGACCCTTCTTTTGCAGCAAAGCTGCCAGGCAAGCACCCCCCCCCCCTTGAGCATTCCGATATCGCCCATTTCTTTCCCTCTCATGCTTGCATTAGAACTGCTACTGTTTTTGTATGATCCTACTCTAATGCATAGCATGTTTTTGTTACCTGCTTTCATACCTTACCTGCTTATTCTAAACTGCTTAGTATAAGTTGGTTAGAGATCCATCAGTGACCCCCACCTCGTCCCAGTTGCCCCTTCTTTTTGTTTGATGACTCAATCAACGTGATCGACATCCAGGCCCCGACACCGCACATCACCCCCCTTCGTTGTACGACTCTACAGAGTTACTATCGAGTGCCGAGGGTGATACCTCGTCAACACATCTGATGTTAACCCTGTAATGTAACTATCCGATTGTGGTTATCGAGGGTCATTCCTCCTTCACCACTCCCGATAATGACTTTGTCGTGCAACCCCTCAAGTGTGGACCAACGAGGGTGATTCCTCCAAGTCCACCTTGAAGGTTACATCGAGTGGGAATCCATCGAGGGTCATTCCTCAGGTTCCCCTGGCTGTTTCAGACACACGGTTACTTTGACTTACCATAGAACCATGATGACATCGGGTCGGCCCGAGGGGTACCCGCGTGTGATGTGAAGTTGGGTTGATCTGGTGGATACCCGCAAGTTTTCCACGCGGCGCGGCTGGGCATTCTTAGCCCTTGACGCAAGTTCGTGAGACGGGGCGACGGGACCACATATCGTGGATCATTGATCGTTACCGCACACTACCAAGACACTAACGGTTTGGATATTTGATCCAAGTAGGCTGTCGGTGTCAAAACCGGTGGATCTCGGGTAGGGGGTCCCGAACTGTGCGTCTAGGCCGGATGGTAACAGGAGGCAAGGGACACGAAGTTTTACCCAGGTTCGGGCCCTCTCGATGGAGGTAAAACCCTACGTCCTGCTTGATTAATATTGATGATATGGGTAGTACAAGAGTAGATCTACCACGAGATTGAAGAGGCTAAACCCTAGAAGCTAGCCTATGGTATGATTGTTGTTGTGTATGTTGTCCTACGGACTAAAACCCTCCGGTTTATATAGACACCACAGAGGGTTAGGGTTACACAAAGTCGGTTACAACGGTAGGAGATCTGCATGTCCGTATCTCCAAGCTTGCCTTCCACACCAAGGAAAGTCCCTTCCGGACACGGGACGAAGTCTTCAATCTTGTATCTCCATAGTCCAGGAGTCCGGCTAAAGGTATAGTCTGGCCATCCGGACACCCCCTAATCCAGGACTCCCTCAGTAGCCCCTGAACCAGGCTTCAATGACGACGAGTCCGGCGCGTAGATTGTCTTCGGCATTGCAAGGTGGGTTCCTCCTCCAAGTACTTCATAGAAGATTTTGAACACAAATATAGTGTCCGGCTCTGCAAAATAAGTTTCGACATATTGCCATAGAGAGAATAATATTTACACAAATCTAATCTGTTGACGTATTCCGTAGTGTGACACACCACGGCCAAGCCTTTATCCGAGTCATTTTATTATCCCACCTCAGCGCGTCATGCGAGGTGGTTTCCTTGGCACGTCTTGTTAAAGCAGAGATCGTGTCCCCTTATTCCGGGATTCTCATCAATACGGGCGTGGGTAACCCAACCGCTTCTAGGACTCCTAGATTATAGGCAAGTCCAAACGGACACAGAGAGGACGCTTGATATTCACCCTCTTTATAAAGGGACAAGGCTTTTATTTTTCCCTCCTGTGCTCAATCGAATCCTCCCCCACCTCAAGCTCAAACGCCCAAAGTTCAGGTCAGGTGCTCTGAACCTTCAATCATGTACGGATCCAGCCTTCAAGGCCGATGGGTGCCTTCCTCCGTCACGGAAGAAGACATCAAAAAGTTGAGGGAGGCCAGATATCTGACCTCTGAGATTTGCATCGGCTGCCTCCCCGAGGGCAGGCCGTCCTTACCCCCGAACCCAACGAGAATGTCGTGTCTGTTTCCCACTTCCTCCAACGTCTAGGCCTTGCTCTGGATCCTTTCGTCAGGGGTTTGATGTTTTATTACGGTCTAGACTTCCATGATCTAGCCCCGGACTCCTTCCTTCATATCACGACATTTATTGTCATGTGCGAGGCCTACCTCCGGGTTACCCCTCACTTTGGCCTATGGCTCAAGACCTTTTAAGTAAAGCCGAAGATGATCGAGGGGCAACATGCAACGTGTGGAGGTGCCTCAATACACAAGATGACGGGAGCTCTGTGGCCCAAAGGTTCCATACCAGAGGTGTCTAAATTGTGGCAACAGGAGTGGTTCTACATCACGGCTCCTAGAAGTGCCAAGTGGGCGGCCGCCCCTGTTTTCCGCTCGGGCCCTCCACCACAACTGATGTCATGGATCAGCAGAGGTCTGAGCTGGGGTCCAGCCAAGGACGTGCCTATACTGCAAAGCCGCATTCGAGATCTCTTCAATGGAGATTTCAGTTTGGTTGCGGTAATACAAGTTATGCTGGTTCGTCAAGTCCAGCCTTGCAAACGTCGGCCTCTTCGCCTGTGGGAGTTCAATCCCGAGGGACCGCGTGTCATTCAAAATTTTCTCGGCCTGACGCACGAGGAGATGTACAAGTCATTCTTCGGACCTCAGGTGGAGTGTCCGGAAATCACCGAGGACGTGGGCCTGAGTAGTAACCGCGACGCCGAACAGGTAAGGCATCTTCTGGCCGAACATACTACCTCTCCTTTGTTACGAAGTTATTTCTGAGAGTTCGCTTATTGACCAGGACTGGCTAACAAAGGCGAAGTTGATTCGGTGTTCGGCCCCCCTCCCTAAGGGTTTGGAAAATCCGATATTGGAAAAGATGCTCCAGACCGCACCTTGCCCGGAGCCCTGGAAGGAAGATACTGTGGAGGATAACACGGGCAGACGCGGGCCCCCAACGCTACCCATTCTAACCGAGGGAGCGAGCATCCCTATGAAGGAAGACAACCAGAAGAGGAAAAGGACTGCGCCGGGGGATTCGGAAGCCGAAGCTTCCAAATGGGAGAAGAAGTCTCCCATAGAGGGTCCTACCTTGGGGGGCGCTGTTGTCGCACAAAGTCCGCGGGGGGATCAATTCTACCGCGAGTCGTAAGTGACCCGAAATACTTTAATAGTACAGATATACCATCTTTTTCTTCTGAGAAAATAATCACCGCATATATCTTTGCAGTTCAGGCCTTAGCCCTTCTCAAATGAGCTCGTCTTCGGGGGATCTTCTTCCAGAGATGATGGAGAGTGAAACGCCTCCTCCGGACTCCTCCGCTCCGGAAGCGGGCGACCCTGAAGTGTCGTCGTGGAGGGCCTCTCCGAGTCTGGTGAGGCCAGAAGATAATCCCATTGACCCTCGAAGCTCCCAATGTCCGGCTCCCGAAGAGAGCAGACAAAAGAGTCTGGCACCGTCTAGTGTGCGATCGAATGTTCTGAGGGAGTTGGTGGGGTGAGCGGCCATCTTAGATGAACACTGTGTGCTGATGAATACGGTGATGGAGAGAATATCGTCCGCCGAAAGAGGATTGCATGAAGCTTTTATGAGTCTACTGACAGGCTTTGAGGTACGTAAAAGAATGTATGATAGTCCTGCACATGCTAGGTGTGCTCTGTGTAGATAGTAGCCCCTGAGACTCTAGTTGTCATCGGAAACGACGACGAACAGAGGATCATATTCCCAGGTAATAACCATACTGCCTCTATGTGCAGGTGATGGAAGCTCCGGTGGCTAGCCGGACTAGCGAGTTTGCCCATTTAGAACGGCCGTTGGATGCGGCAGACGCCGACATCGAGCTTGTTAACAAAAGGCTTGACGAGGCACAGGGTAAGTGTCATTATCTGGTAAATGCCACATAGGAAGAGCAGCATGATGCCGGTATCTTTAATATGTTGTGACTGCAGATGGAGCTGCCACTGTTGAAGCCTTGCGGGCAGAACTTGCCCGAGCCAAGGAACAAGCGAGGTTGGGTAATGCGGCTGCTTTGAAGGCGACCGAAGAGTTGCAAGCCGAGAAGGCCGCGCATGGCGAGAGCCGAGACAAGATGGCCAAGATGGCCATAGAATTAAAAGCCACCACCGACCGTTGCCGGGTTCTTGAAAAGGAAAACCAAGTGACGACATCGGACCTTGAGAAGGCTGCTGCGACGAGAAAGGACCTCCGCTCTGCTATGAGGGCAAAGAAGGAGGAGCTGTGGGAAGCCGGGGATATTATAGCTGGGAAATCCTTTATGTTGCGGAGGAAGTTCGGAGATCCACGGTATGCCCCTCTGGATCGGCTCTGGAGTTCGGAGGATGTATATATGGATTTGGCGGCGAGCGCTGCCGATGCTGCCAAGTATTTCCAGGGTCAGACGGACCGTGAAGTAGACCAGCTGTTTTGGAGACAATTCCATTCTCCCAAGCATCTGCTTTCATTGACTGACCAATTAGCCGAATGGGCCGAACTAAATAGGTTGTCCGGACTCTCCATGAGGTCTGTTGTGGATCAGCTATGGCCGGAAAGGTCAAAACCGAACAACTATTTTAGCTTGGTGCAGCAGTTCCTTGACGTGGTGCCGCTAATGCGATGAAGAGGTCAGCGTGCATAGAGGGCGCATGGATGGCCTTTGCCCGTGTTAAAGCATACTGGGCGGAGATGGATGCTACCACTGTTGCAGCGCGGGATTCGGCCATAGGTCGAAGGGCTGCTGAGCACTACTTTGAAGAAGTTCTTGAGGGTGCTCGTTTGATAGAGACCCAGTGCTCAAAAAATATTATGTTTGAGTGATATGTAATCTCGTTGTAAGCGAAATGCTTTTATAAATTTTTATAAGGCTATTTTTATACTTTTGCCTGAAAGTAATATGATGCCTCCTGGGCGGCCTTTATGTATACACGTGTATAACCTGAAAGATTGCAGCCGTCGGCTTCAACCCTCACGCATATAATGCGGAGGTGCTTGCAAAAACACGCGTTCACACTTAACCCAACGTCTTGGTCCTATTAAGGAGGTGATAGCGGAGCGAGCAAGGCAACCGAACTATAATGCTTTAGCACTTTCACTTAGCCATAGGAGTTTGACAGTGGGGCTACTAGATAGCCCCTGGTGGCTCCGCACTCTCCCGATCTCGGGGTGCGTACATGCCTGGCCGGAAAACGGCCCTTCGTTAAGGCGGAGGAATTCTAACATTCCCACAGGTCATCGAGTGGTTGACCAGTCTCACGCTATATCATGACAATCAGTTTTCGGCTTTCTCTACTGAGGTGCTCGTCCGGATGAACCAGGGCACAATCGCAGTAGTTCTCCTGGTGCTACCTTAGCCGGTAAAGCAGAACGTAAGGCACCAAAACACAGGAGCCGGGCAAACCCAACATTTGACCAAAGACAATGATTCGGAGCTGATGCATATAGGGCCAAACTCGCGACGCCGAACACTCCCTAAGGTATTCGGTCTTTGTGGTATAAACCGGGCCTAAATAGTGGCCTTTGTAAGAAGCCCCTTGTGTCCAGGTACATGCATTGTTCTAGCGTGGCCACATGCCAAGACGTCAGCATCCTTCTCAACGGTGGATATGTATCAACAAGAGACAGTAAAAAAGGTTTACACAGGGTCTTAATCTAAAAAGAATCCTTGGAGCGGGTCCCTGCTGCACGTCTGCGCCTGTGTCTCCGTTGTGCCGTATCCTGGACGGGTGTAGCACGATGATCGTCTGTAAAAGAGAGGAATTTAGGTGAAAAAGTTGTCGTGCAAAAAGATAGTTTATTAAAGAAACCATGTATAATTCAAGATGAGAAGAAATTGCCACTTGTCTGCGCGTGTTGAGCCCCTTGTATTGACAAATAGGGGTGTGACCGTTTATTCGGTATAAGTAGCGGCGCCGGACTCGATTAGTTGTGTCTAAGGTCTTGACGACCTATTGGATGCTTTCGCTGCTCCGGGCGCCTTTAGTGTGCGGCTGCCAAGGCAGCCTCACTCTCTTCGGCGCGCAGAGATCGCTTGATATTTCCGTGCACTGTAATGATGCCACGTGGACCGGGCATCTTGAGTGTGAGGGAGGCGTAGTGTGGTATTGCATTAAAGCGAGCGAAAGCTTCGCGTCCGAGCAGTGCTTGATAGCCACTTTGAAATGGAGCGATGTGGAAAGTTAAATGCTCGCGACGGAAGTTATCGGGGGAGCCGAATATAACTTGTAGTAGGAGGGAGCCCGTACAACGAGCCCCTGGGCCTGGCATTACTCCTTTAAAGGTAGTATTGCTATGGCGAATTTGTGTTGGGTCTAACACCATTCCGCGGATTGTATCCTGATATATTAGGTTTAGGCTACTGCCGCTGTCCATCAAGACTCGTGTCAAGTGATATCCGCCAATTACTGGGTCTAATACCAGGGCAGCCCATCCCGCGTGTCGGATACTTGCTGAGTAATTGCGATGGTCGAAAGTGATCGGTTGAGACGACCAGTGGCAGGACTTCACGGTGACAGGCACTTTGGTATATTTTCCTGGGAGTGCCACATTGTTTTTTCCCTTGATCACGTGTAACATGTTTACTGTTTTGACTTCTGGTGGAAATTTCTTTTGTTCCCCCGTGTCTTGCTTGGGGGGCTCGTCCTTGTCTTCACTTGGTGTATCCTCCCCCTTGTATACGGCGTTGAGCTTGCCGGACTGCTTGAAGACCCAACATTCTCTGTGGGTATGATTAGCAGGTTTACCAGGGGTACTATGGATCTGACATACTTGGTCCAGAATTTTGTTGAGGCTGGACAGTTCATCCCTGGTGCCTTTAGGGGGCGGCTTTTGACCTGGCCGAGAGCTTTTGAATCCGGCATTTACTGCCGTGTCCTTCGTGCTATCTTCTTTATTCCGGCGTTTGTTATTACTGTTGCGCCGTGATTTCCCGTTTACATCTCTAACTTTAGATGTACTGGGGTCACTGGTGCTGCATCTGGCTAGCCAGTTGTCCTCACCCGCGCAAAAGCGGGTCATGAGGTTTGTTAATGCGGCCATCGTTCTCGGCTTATTTTGGCCGAGGTGTCTGGCAAGCCATTCGTCATGGACGCTATGCTTGAAAGCTGCCAAGGCTTCGGCATCCTGACAGTCGACAATCTGGTTCTTTTTAGTAAGAAACTTGTTCCAAAGCTTTCGGGCTGACTCTCCGGGCTGTTGAGTTATATGACTCAAATCATCCGCATCAGGAGGTCGAACATAAGTCCCTTGAAAATTTGCCCGAAAGACCTCTTCGAGCTCTTCCCAACTTCCAATGGAGATTTCAGGGAGGCCTTTGAGCCAGTGACAAGCTGGCCCTTTGAGCTTGAGGGGTAAGTACTTGATGGCGTGGAGATCATCTCCTCGAGCCATATGGATATGAAGGATGTAGTCCTCAATCCAGACCCCAAGGTCTGTTGTTCCGTCGTATGCCTCTATGTTTACGGGCTTGAATCCCTCTCGAAATTCATGGTCCAGCACCTCATCGGTAAAACATAGGGGGTGTGCGGCACCCCTGTAGCTGGGTGTACCGCGTTGTTCAGATGTTTGTTGTGTTGCATTGTATGCTGGGGCGCGCTTGCGTGGTCCATAGATGGATCTTGTTGCGCCGTCCTTTGGGTGCGAGCCCTCGCATGGGTCGCGTATTGTATTGTGAGCGGCGTTGTATGCCACTCTGTGTTGGTAGAGGGGTCTTCTATCCGACCAGGTGGCTGCTTTGATATTTGGTTGTGGGGGGTCTGAGGCCTCCTCATCAAATTCGGGTAGCAGCTTCCGCTTTGGGTAGCTCTTGGAGGGGCGATTGTCGCCGTACCTTGCTGCAGTGTTGAGTATTTTACTCCACCTGATTTGGAGTGTGTCTTGCGTGGCCTTGAGCCTTTGTTTCTACTTTTTAAGACTCCTGGCGATGGCAACAAGCCTTTTACGGGTATTCTGCTGCTCCGGGTGCCTGTCCAGCGTTATGTTGTCCGGACCATTATCCTTGATAGAATTTGTTTGTTCGGTTTGATTATCCGGATTGCCATTGTCCGGCAGCGGTTCGCCCTGCTCCAGCACTGGGTCTGTGTGATCGCTATTTCTGTCGAGGCAGGATTTGGGGCGGCGCTTGCGTCGCCGCTTTGACTGCCTTTCGAGGGAACAAACCTTCGGTGTCTCCTTCCGCTCCTCGTCGTCATCTTTTGGTGCATCCACCATGTATATGTCATATGACGAGGTGGCGTTCCAAGGCCCAATAGGCACTGGTTCTTCATCGTCTCCATCATCGGCGTCCATACCGTCGATGTCTTCGGAGTCGAAGTCGAGCATGTCGGTTAAATCGTCGACAGTGGCTACAAAGTGGGTGGTGGGTGGGCTTTGAATTTCTTCATCGTCCGTATCCCAACCTTGCTGACCATGCTCTGGCCAGGGCTCTCCTGATAAAGAGAGAGACTTCAGTGTCTTCAGAATATCACCGAAAGGCGAGTGCTGAAAGATGTCCGCGGCAGTAAACTCCATGATCGGCGCCCAATCGGATTCGATCGGCAGGGGCGCGGAGGGTTCGGAGTCCGGAGAGGAGTCCGGCTCCTTGGAGTCACGAGTCTCGCAGAGTGCGGGGCTGGTGTTCGGCTCGATCGCTGTTGGGATCGCAGCCCCCGAGGCGGCGTCCAACCACCCATCCTCGATCGGCGCAGTTGGCTCCGAATTAAGGGTCGAAGCCGATGCGGGTGCGTCCTCCAGGGCACTGTTCGGCGGCAGAGCTAGATCATGCTCGTCGTGACAGTGCGGCGCGCTCGGCAGTGGCTCGAATCTGTCGAAGATCAAGTCCCCGCGGATGTCAGCCGTATAGTTTAAGCTTCCAAATCTGACCTGGCGGCCAGGGGCATAGCTTTCGATCTGCTCTAGATGGCCAAGTGAATTGGCCCGCAGTGCGAAGCCGCCGAAGGCGAAGATCTGTCCGGGGAGGAAGGTCTCACCCTGGACTGCATCGCTATTGATGATCGTAGGAGCCATCGAGCCTGATGGCGACGCCACAGAGGAACTCTCAATGAAAGCACCAATGTCGGTGTCAAAACCGGCGGATCTCGGGTAGGGGGTCCCGAACTGTGCGTCTAGGCCGGATGGTAACAGGAGGCAAGGGACACGAAGTTACCCAGGTTCGGGCCCTCTCGATGGAGGTAAAACCCTACGTCCTGCTTTACTAATATTGATGATATGGGTAGTACAAGAGTAGATCTACCACGAGATCGAAGAGGCTAAACCCTAGAAGCTAGCCTATGGTATGATTGTTGTTGTGTATGTTGTCCTACGGACTAAAACCCTCCGGTTTATATAGACACCGGAGAGGGTTAGGGTTACACAAAGTCGGTTACAATGGTAGGAGATCTGCATATCCGTATCGCCAAGCTTGCCTTCCACGCCAAGGAAAGTCCCTTCCGGACACGGGACGAAGTCTTCAATCTTGTATCTTCATAGTCCAGGAGTCCGGCTGAAGGTATAGTCCGGCCATCCGGACACCCCCCAATCCAGGACTCCCTCATAGGCCTTTGTCCTTTTTTGCACTAACCACCATGTGGGAATAAGTATGGGCACTCTGCGTCGTATGTATCAGCCGAAAGCTCAATGGACGTCAGCAATGGAGCGGCGCGTGCCGGGTTGGACTACGTAAGCACCTGCCTTTTTAAGGAGGTAGCTAGGTCATGCTCACCGGCCACCCACGCAACATGAAGGAGTGCAAAGGGCGATGGCCCATGACCCCTTCGCATTTAGGATGTAGACCAGCGTGCTGGCCTCGCTGATGAGCCTAGGTAGGACTGCAGTGTATTGATCAGCCAAGGCCGGTCATGACCTGATGGTGTGTCCGGCCAGAGTTGATCAAGAGTGTTGGATAAGTTGGTGCACCCCTGCTGGGAAGTATTATATCTATTGGAATAGCCGTCTCCACGGTAACGGAAGCTCGGAGTTGTATCCCGATCGATACAACTAGAACTTGATGCTGAGGAATGTAATGGAAATGATGGCTCTGGGATTGTTTTCTCGCAGGGAGTCGAGGAAGTGATCTATGGGCATGTTACAACATACTTACTAATATTATAATATGCCACTCTTATCTCTTCTGATGCTGCTAGATGCTTGAAGTTGCTAATCTTCGATAGGCTAGCCTTTACCCTTCTCTTCTGGCATTCTGCAGTTCAGTCCACAGATACTACCCATTTCATTGATACCGATACATATGTATTGTAGATCCTTGCTCGCGAGTACTGTGGATGAGTACTCACGGTTGCTTTGCTCCCCTTTTTCCACCTCTTTCCATTCTTCTCGGATGCTGCAACCAGATGATGGAGCCCAGGAGCCAGACGCCACCTTTGACGACTACTACTACTACTACACCGAGGGTGCCTACTACTACGTGGAGGCCGCCGCCGACTAGGAGTAGTTAGGAGGCTCCCAGACAGGAGGCCTTGCCTTTTTGGTCGATGTTGCTTTTGAGCTAGCCTTCTTAAGGCAATCTTGTTTAACTTATGTCTGTACTCAGATATTATTGCTTCCGCTGACTCTTGTGTATTCGAGCTTATGAATTCGAGCCCTCGAGTCCCCTAGCTTGTAATATAAAGCTGGTATTATTTTAATTTGTGTCTAGAGTTGTGTTATGATATCTTACAGTGAGTCCCTGATCTTGATCGTACACATTTGCGTGTATGACTAGTGTACAATTGAATCGGGGGCGTCACAGGGTGCCCCGAGGGGGGCACAACCCAACAAGGCGCGCTTGGGGGCCCAGGCGCACCCAGGTGGGTTGTGCCCACCTCAGTGGCCTCCCGCACCCCCTCTTCGCCCTATAAATTCCCAAATATTCCAAAAACCCTTGGGGTAACCCTAGACCAGAAGTTCTGCCGCTGCAAGCCTCTATAGCCATGAAAAACCAATCTAGACCCCGTTTCGGCACTCCGTCGGAGGGGGAAATCATCACTGGTGGCCATCTTCATCAACCTGATGGCCACCATGATGAGGAGGTAGTAGTCCACCCTCGGGGCTGAGGGTTTGTACCAGTAGCCATGTGTTTAATCTCTCTCTCTTGTGTTCTTGATGGCATGATCTTGATGTATCGAGGGCTTTTTTAATATAGTTGGATGATATGGTGTTTTCCGCTCTCTATCTTGTTGTGATGAATTGAGTTTTCCCTTTGAGATTTCATTTTATCGGATTGAATACTTTTATGGATCTAAGAGCACTTGATATATGTCTTTCATATGAATACCCGTGGTGACAATGGGGCATTATTTGGATTCACTTGATATATGTTTTGGCACTCAACTCGCGGATTCCCGAGGTGACATTGGGGTAATTTAGGCATAGGGGTTGATGCTCGTTCTTATCTTTGTTTCTCCTGTTGAAATCTTGGGGCACTCTTTGAGTTTCTTTGTGTTGATTGAGTATTATGAATCTGAAATTATTTGGTGTTATTTTAGTACGAATTCTTGATAGATCGATCAGAAAGAATGGCTTCGAGGAGGTTTCGTACCCTACAAACGATTTCTTCTTATGTTCTCCGCTAGATAGGAACTTTGGAGTGATTCTTCGTTGCACGTTGAGGGATGGTTATATGATCCAATTATATTAGTGATGTCTACTACGCAACTTCATTCTTGTAGACACGTGTTGGGCCTCAAAGCGTGGAATTTTGTAGGACAGTAGCAATTTTGCCTCAAGTGGATGACCTAAGGTTTATGAGTCCATGTGAGGTGTAGGATGAAGATGGTCTCTCTCAAATGACCCTGCAACCAAATACAAGAAATATCTTGTGTCCCCAACACACCAAATACAATGGCAAATTGTATAGGTGCACTAGTTCGGCACAGAGATGGTGATACAAGTGTAATATGGATCGTAGAAATATGTTTTTATAATATGAATAAATAAAAATAGCAAGGTAGCAAATAGTAGACGGGCACAAAAACGGTGTTTCAATGCTTTAAAACAAGGCCTAAGCTCCGTACTTTCTCTAGTGCAACCTCTCAACAATGCTAACATAGTTGGATCATATGATTATCCCTCAAAGTGCAATAAAGAATCACTCACGATTTCCTATTAGTGGAGAACAAAAGATAGGAATTGTTTGTAGGGCACAAAACCTCCTCAAAGCTATTTTCTGCTCGATCTATTCAAGAGTCCGTACTAAAATAACGCAAAGCTATTGTTTCCGTTCGATTTATCCTAGAGTTCCTACTAGAATAACACGAAAGCAAATTCATATTCATAATACTCAATCCACACAAAGAACTACAAGGAGACCCCAAAGTTTCCATCGGAGAAAAGATAATAAAAACGCCCATCAACCCCTATTCATAGATTACCCCAATATCACCGCGGGGATCCGTGATTTGAATGCCATAACATATATGAAGTGAATCAATATGATACCTCATTGTCACCTCAAGTATTCATACCGCAAGACATATATCGTGTGTTCTCATATCTGAATATTCAATCCGACAAGACAAATCTTCAAAGGGTAAAGACTCAATTCATCACAACAAGAGTATAGAGGGGAGAAACATCATATGATCTGACTATATTAACAAAGCCCATGATATAGATCACGAGAGAGAGAGAGAGATAAACCACATAGCTACTTGTACAAACCCTCAGCCCCGAGGGTGGACTACTCCCTCCTCATCATGGTGGCCGCCGGGGAGATGAAGATGGCCACTGGAGATGGTTCCCCCCTCTGGCAGGGTGTCGGAACGGGTCTAGATTGGTTTTCGGTGGCTACGGAGCCCTGCAGTGGCGGAACTTCTGATCTATGTTAACCCCGAAGGGTTTGGAAATATTTGGGAATTTATAGTGCAAAGAAGGGGTGCGGCAGGCCACCGAGGTGGGCACAACCCACCTGGGCGTGCCAGGGGGCCCTAGCACACCCTGGTGGGTTGTGCCCCCCTCGGGGCACCCCCCCCCCCCCAGGTGCAGCTCTGGCCCATTGGGTTCCTTCTGGTCCAAAAAAATCTTTGTAAAGTTTCGTTGTGTTTGGACTCCGTTTGATATTGATTTTCTGTGATGTAAAAAACAAGCAAAAAACAGCAACTGGCACTGGGTCAATAGGTTAGTCCCAAAAAATGATATAAAGTTGCTATAAAATGATTGTAAAACACCAAAGAATGATAAAATAACAGCATGAATACTTCATAAATTATAGATACGTTGGAGACGTATCAGCATCCCCAAGCTTAATTCCTACTCGTCCTTGAGTAGGTAAATGATAAAAGAAATAATTTATGAAGTGTGAATGCTAGCAAAGTGCAAAAGTTTGATCAATGATAATTTCAATCACTTTTCCTAGCATCATAACAACAATTCTTTCTTATGAAACTTCTAATGTTATAGTGGCAACCAATTCACATGTTAAGGTTCAAACAATGAATTCTCTCGAAACCCAACAACCTATGTTCTTAGTCACCAAACAATTGTAATTCAAATTATTCAACGGAGTTTAAGTAAGAGCTCCACATACTCAACCATCATATAGTCTTCTATGATTGCTAACACTCACCGCATACACATGAGCAAAACGTTTCAACCGGACACATAGAAAGATAGGGGCTTATTGTTTTGCCTCCCAACGTATTCACCTCAAGTGTGATGTCAACAATAATAACTCATGCCACCCATATTCAACTGGACATATGTGCCTAGATATTTCATCACCACATGATGCTAACAAAAAGAGAAAAATAAAAAGGAATGGAGAGAAATACTTTGACTCTTTGCATAAACGTAAATACTGAAAAGTAAAAGATAGGCCCTTTGCAGAGGGAAGTATGGATTTGTAGAGGTACCAGAGCTCAAAGCAAAAATTGAGAGATAAAAACATTTTGAGAGGCATACTTTTCCCACCAACGAAAACGACTTAGAGCTCCCAACACTTTCCATGCTAGATATATCATAGGCGGTTCCCAAACAGAAAATAAAGTTTATTCTTTTTTCCACCATACTTTCACTTTCCATGGCTAACCGTATCCACGGGTGCCCTCCATACCAAAACTTTCCAAGGAATTTCTTATTTGACAACATAAAGTAAATTCATTTTTCATTTCGGGACTGGGCATCCCTAATACCTTTGCCTTACTCTCGTGCAATGACAAGTGAATAAGCACTCATCGTGAGAATAACACATCTAGCATGGAAAATATTGGCCACCCCTCACCGCCTCGCGAGCGGTACGAGCACACAAAAGAGAAATTTATTTTGAAAATTAGATATGGTGCATACAAATTTGCTTAGAACAGCCAAAGAATACCACATGTAGGTAGGTATGGTGGACTCTTCAAAATAAGATTTGGGTTTAAGAGTTTTTGGATGCACATGTTGTATCTCTACTTGGTGTGGGATTTTTGGCTAGCAAATATGGGGGGCAAGCACCACATGTTCAAGGATCTATGACAATATAACTTCTATGTGAATATGAACAAACATAAACCATTGCGTTGTTTTCCTTGGCCAACATCAACAATTTTGGCATATAATATTTTGATGGGGGCTCACAATCACAAAAGATTTCCATGACAGTGTATTTGTATGTGAAAGTTCTCTTCCTTATACTAATTATTCGTGAATTGCTTGTATGACCAGTATTGTGATTGTCAAACCTCAAAAGATTTCACTTTCTAAACCCAATGTGAAGTTACCACTAGGCATGATATGATTCAACTTCATGACATTCAATTTATTCAACAATTTTATTCATAGGATATAAGTGAAGCACAAGAGTAAATGACATAGAAAAGAGCTTCGTTGGCGGGATGTGAATGTCGCTTACTTAGCCTCCCTAGCAACTATTTGAGGACTCTATTTTATTCACAAACTTTCAGATCTAAACACCTTATTAAAACAGCAAGCAAAACAAAATAAAATGACAATCCAAGGATAGCATGCAGCATGCGAAGAAGCAAAAACTTAGGCTCAACCGATACTAACCGATAATTGTTGAAGAAGAAAGGTGGGATGCCTACCGGGGCATCCCCAAGCTTAGATGCTTGAGACTTCTTGAATATTATCTTAGGATGCCTTGGGCATCCCCAAGCTTGAGCTTTTGTGTCTCCTTAATTCTTCTCATATCACGGTTTTCCAAAATCTCAAAAGCTTCATCCAGACAAAACTCAACAAGAACTCGTGAGATAAGTTAGTATAAACCAATGCAAAAACCTTATCATTCTCTACTGTAGCAAATCACTAAAATTATTATTTAACATTCATACTAAATGCCTCTGCATATTTAATACTCCTATCCTCAAATAGGATCATTAAACAAGCAAATATATGCAAACAATGCAAACATAACAACAATCTGCCAAAACAGTACAGTCTGTAAAGAATGCAAGAGTATCAATACTTCCCTAACTCCAAAAGTAATGAAAATTCTACCACATCGTAGAAAATTTATCAGATCTCATTTTGTAAAAAGTTTCAACATTTTATCACATTCTGACTTTTCTAGGGAATTTTTGCAACAGTGGTAAACTTTATGTTTACAAACAGCAACATGTATACTTACAAAATAAGCATGGAAAAGGCTACCATTGCCACTTTTATTGAAATAAAAGGTGCAAAACATTATTATAAATAATAGAAAGAAAATCCTAGCAAAATAAATTGACGTTCCAAGCAAAACACATATCATGTGATGAATGAAAACATAGCTCCAAGTGAGGTTACCGATAATGTTGGAGACGAAAGAGGGGATGCCTTCCAGATCTTCCTTGGATATTTCCTTAGGGGTGCCTTGGTAATCCCCAAGATTAGGTTCTTGTCACTCCTTATTCTCCTCATATTGATATTTCACCCAAAACCTGAAAACTTTAATCACACAAAACTTAACGGAACTTTGTGAGATAGGTTACTATGATAAAGTGCAAACCATTCCACTCTTGGTACTGTCAAAGACAAGATTCATAATCGTTTCCACACAATGCCTATTGTATCATATCATTTCTACAATTTATATTAAGCAATATAAGCCATAGAAACCAGAAAATAAGCAAACTATGCATTGAAAACAGAATCTATCAAAAACAGAACAGTCGGTAGTAATCTGTACTCAAACCATACTTCTGCTACTCCAAAAATTCTGAAAAATTAGGACAACCTGAAAATTATCTCTATTGATCTTCTGCAAAAAGAATCAGCATTTTATCATGCTTCCACTAAAATAAGAATTATTTTCGTGAGCGCAAAAGTTTCTATTTTTCAGCAAGATCAAATCAACTATCACCGTAAGCCATCCCAAAGGTCTTACATGGCACTTTATTTAAACGAAAGCAATAAAACATGATTACTACAGTAGCCTAAGCATGTGAACACACAAAAACAGTAGCTAATAGTGTTGGTTTGTCTCCCAACAAGCTCTTTTCTTTTATGCCTTTTAAGCTAGGCATGATGATTTCGATGATGCTCGCATAAAATATAAGAATTGAAATATGAAGAGAGAATCATGAAGCATAAGACGCACTTTTAGGTCTAACCCACTTCATATGCATAGGGATTTTGCAAACAAACAACTTATGGGAACAAGAATCAACTAGCATAGGAAGGCAAAACAAGTGTAACTTCAAAACAATCAACACATAGAGAAGAAACTTGATATTATTGAGATATGTAAGGGCATAAGTTCCTTTCTCATAATAATTTCCAAAGGCGTCATGAATGAATTCAACAATATAACCATCACATACAACACTCTTTTCATGATGCAGAAGCATAGAAGATTTATCACTCTTTATGGCATAGATGTCATCATAATAATCATCATAGATAGCAACTTCATTGTCATAATAAATTGAAACCTCTTCCAAAATAGTAGATGTATCACTAAATAAAGCCATGACCTCTCCAAATGCACATTCATCAATATTGTAATAAGATTCAACACCCTCCAAAATAGTGGGATCACTACTACCTAGAGTTGACACTCTTCCAAACCCACTTTCATCAATGTAATCATCATAAATAGGAGGCATGATATCATCATAATAAATTTTCTTATCGAAAGTAGAAGGAATAACTCCGCCTATGTTGTCTCAACATAGCCGGTCCCAAGCCCGGGTAAAGGAGGAGGGTTGTGATAGGCTTGGCGAGCCAACGTAAAAACTCAGCCACTCTTATGGAGATGAAACCCAAAAGATTTTCGTTGGGGCGTAACCCTCTCAGCGACGCGCCACATCGGAACTCGGGTGTGGTGGAAAATGGGCAAGGGCCGGGCCGTCACCCCCCAAGTGGCGCGCCGTATCTTGATCCGGATACGGTGGCAAGTGAGCGAGGATCGGGTCATCGCATCCTTAGTGGCGTGCTACATCGGTGTCCGGATGTAGTGGAAAATGAGCAAGGGTCTTCGCATTTGACTCGACGAGTGCGAAGGGTAAGGAAGCTAGCCGAGCCTAGGAGGATTCGCTTAGGTAGCTGGAACGTAGGGTCTCTGACAGGGAAGCTTCGGGAGCTAGTTGATGCAGCAGTGAGGAGAGGTGTTGATATCCTTTGCATCCAAGAAACCAAATGGAGAGGACAGAAGGCGAAGGAGGTGGAGGATACCGGCTTCAAGCTGTGGTACACGGGGACGGCTGCAAACAGAAATGGCGTAGGCATCTTGATCAACAAGAGCCTCAAGTATGGAGTGGTAGACGTCAGGAGACGTGGGGACCGGATTATCCTGGTCAAGCTGGTAGCTGAGGACTTGGTTCTCAATGTTATCAGCGCATATGCCCCGCAAGTAGGCCACAATGAGAACACCAAGAGGGAGTTCTGGGAAGGATTGGAAGACATGGTTAGGAGTGTACCGATTGGTGAGAAGCTCTTCATAGGAGGAGACCTCAATGGCCACGTGGGTACATCTAACACAGGTTTTGAAGGGGCGCATGGGGGCTTTGGCTATGGCATCAGGAATCAAGAAGGAGAAGATGTCTTAAGCTTTGCTCTAGCCTACAACATGATTGTAGCTAACACCCTCTTTAGAAAGAGAGAATCACATCTGGTGACTTTTAGTAGTGGCCAACACTCTAGCCAGATTGATTTCATCCTCTCGAGAAGAGAAGATAGGCGTGCGTGCCTAGACTGTAAGGTGATACCTGGGGAGAGTGTTGTACCCCAGCATAAGCTGGTGGTTGCTGACTTCCGCTTTCGGATTCGTGTCCAGCGGGATAAGCGTGCCAAGGTCGCTAGAACGAAGTGGTGGAAGCTCAAGGGGGAGGTATCTCAGGTGTTCAAGGAGAGGGTATTTAAGGAGGGCCCTTGGGAGGAAGGAGGGGATGCGGAAAATGTGTGGATGAAGATGGCGACTTGCATTCGTAAGGTGGCCTCGGAGGAGTTTGGAGTGTCCAGGGGAAGGAGAAGCGAAGATAAGGATACCTGGTGGTGGAATGATGATGTCCAGAAGGCGCTTAAAGAGAAGAAAGATTGCTTCAGACGCCTATACCTGGATAGGAGTGCAGACAACATAGAGAAGTACAAGATGGCGAAGAAGGCCGCAAAGCGAGCTGTTGGTGAAGCAAGGGGTCGGGCATATGAGGACCTCTACCAACGGTTAGGCACGAAGGAAGGTGAAAGGGACATATATAAGATGGCTAAGATCCGGGAGAGGAAGACGAGGGATATTGGCCAAGTCAAATGCATCAAGGACGGAGCAGGCCAACTCTTGGTGAAGGACGAAGAGATTAAGCATAGATGGCGGGAGTACTTCGACAAGCTGTTCAATGGGGAGAATGAGAGTTCTACCATTAAACTGAATGACTCCTTTGATGAGACCAGCATGCGTTTTGTGCGGCGCATCCAGGAGTCTGAGGTGAAGGAGGCTTTAAAAAGGATGAAAGGAGGCAAGGCGATGGGCCCTGATTGTATCCCCATTGAGGTGTGGAAAGGTCTCGGGGACATAGCGATAGTATGGCTAACCAAGCTTTTCAACCTCATTTTTCGGGCAAACAAGATGCCAGAAGAATGGAGATGGAGTATATTAGTACCAATCTTCAAGAACAAGGGAGATGTTCAGAGTTGTACTAATTACCGTGGAATTAAGCTGATGAGCCATACAATGAAGCTATGGGAGAGAGTCATTGAGCACCGCTTAAGAAGAATGACAAGCGTGACCAAAAATCAGTTTGGTTTCATGCCTGGGAGGTCGACCATGGAAGCCATTTTCTTGGTACGACAACTTATGGAGAGATATAGGGAGCATAAGAAGGACTTGCATATGGTGTTCATTGACTTGGAGAAGGCCTATGATAAGATACCGCGGAATGTCATGTGGTGGGCCTTGGAGAAACACAAAGTCCCAGCAAAGTACATTACCCTCATCAAGGACATGTACAATAATGCTGTGACAAGTGTTTGAACAAGTGATGTCGACACCGATGACTTCCCGATTAAGATAGGACTGCATCAGGGGTCAGCTTTGAGCCCTTATATTTTTGCATTGGTGATGGATGAGGTCACAAGGGGTATACAAGGAGATATCCCATGGTGTATGCTCTTTGCGGATGATGTGGTGCTAGTTGACGATAGTCGGACGGGGGTAAATAGGAAGTTAGAGTTAAGGAGACAAACCTTGGAATCGAAAGGGTTTAGTCTTAGTAGAACTAAAACCGAGTACATGATGTGCGGTTTCAGTACTACTAGCTGTGAGGAGGAGGAGGTTAGCCTTGATGGCCAGGTGGTACCTCGGAAGGACACCTTTCGGTATTTGGGGTCAATGTTGCAGGAGGATGGGGGTATTGATGAAGATGTGAACCATCGAATCAAAGCCGGATGGATGAAGTGGCGCCAAGCTTCTGGCATTCTCTGTGACAAGAGAGTGCCACAAAAGCTAAAAGGCAAGTTCTACAGGACGGCGGTTCGACCCACAATGTTGTATGGCGCGGAGTGTTGGCCGACTAAAAGGCGACATGTTCAACATTTAGGTGTGGCGGAGATGCGTATGTTGAGATGGATGTGTGGCCACACGAGGAAGGATCGAGTCCGGAATGATGATATACGAGATAGAGTTGGGGTAGCACCAATTGAGGAGAAGCTTGTCCAACATTGTTTGAGATGGTTTGGGCATATTCAGCGCAGGCCTCCAGAAGCTCCAGTGCATAGCGGACGGCTAAAGCGTGCGGAGAATGTCAAGAGAGGGCGGGGTCGACCGATTTTAACATGGGAGGAGTCCGTTAAGAGAGACCTGAAGGATTGGAGTATCGACAAAGAGCTAGCTATGGACAGGGGTGCGTGGAAGCTTGCTATCCATGTGCCAGAGCCATGAGTTGGTTGCGAGATCTTATGGGTTTCACCTCTAGCCTACCCCAACTTGCTTGGGACTAAAGGCTTTGTTGTTGTTGTTGTATCGAAAGTAGAAGGAATCAAAGGATCATATTCATTAAGCAAAGCACCCCCAAGCTTAGGACAAGCATTATTTCCAGCAAATAAATCTTCAAATATATCATACTCATCAAACATAGCATCTCCAAGCTTGTGGTTTTGCATATCATCACAATCATTTTTATCAATAGCATGAATGGCACCAATAGTATAGGAGACTTTATTATCATATTCTTCCAAGCAAGTGCTAAAAATATTTTCAAGATCATAATTGATATCGTTGTCTTCCCAATCATAATCATCACACCAAGCAATAGGCATAAAAATCATCATCAATATCATCATCCTCCATCAACATATTTGATTCACTTTCATGAGGCACAATGGTGATGGGAGTGATACGTCTCCAACGTATCTATAATTTTTGATTGCTCCATGCTATATTATCTACTATTTTGGACATTATTGGGCTTTATTATCCACTTTTATATTATTTTTTGGACTAACCTATTAACTGGAGGCCCAGCCCAGAATTGTTGTTTTTTGCCTATTTTAGGGTTTCGAAGAAAAGGAATATCAAACGGAGTCCAAACGGAATGAAACCTTCGGGAATGTGATTTTCTCACCGAACATGATCCAGGAGACTTGGACCACACGTCAAGAAACAAAGGAGGAGGCCATGAGGTAGGGGGCGCGCCTACCCCCTAGGCGCGCCCTCCACCCTCATGGGCCCCCTGTTGCTCCACCGACGTACTCCTTCCTCCTATATATACCTACGTACCAACGATCAGATACGGAGCCAAAAACCTAATTCTATCGCCGCAACTTTCTGTATCCACGAGATCCCATCTTGGGGCCTGTTCCGGAGCTCCGCCGGAGGGGGCATCCATCACGGAGGGCTTCTACATCAACACCATAGCCTCTCCAATGAAGTGTGAGTAGTTTACCTCAGACCTTCGGGTCCATAGTTATTAGCTAGATGGCTTCTTCTCTCTTTTTGGATCTCAATATAATGATCTCCCCCTCTCTTGTGGAGATCTATTTGATGTAATCTTCTTTTTGTGGTGTGTTTGTTGAGACCGATGAATTGTGGGTTTATGATCAAGATTATCTATGAACAATATTTGAATCTTCTCTGAATTCTTTTATGTATGATTGGTTATCTTTGCAAGTCTCTTCGAATTATCAGTTTGGTTTGGCCTACTAGATTGATCTTTCTTGCAATGGGAGAAGTGCTTAGCTTTGGGTTCAATCTTGCGGTGTCCTTTCCAAGTGACAGTAGGGGCAGCAAGGCACGTATTGTATTGTTGCCATCAAGGATAACAAGATGGTTTTTTTTATCATATTGCATGAATTTATCCCTCTACATCATGTCATCTTGCTTAAGGTGTTACTCTGTTTTCATGAACTTAATACTCTAGATGCATGCTGGATAGCGGTCGATGAGTGGAGTAATAGTAGTAGATGCAGGCAGGAGTCGGTCTACTTGTCTCGGACGTGATGCCTATATACATGATCATACCTAGATATTCTCATAACTATGCTCAGTTATGTCAATTGCTCAACAGTAATTCGTTCACCCACCGTAAAATACTTATGCTCTTGAGAGAAGCCACTAGAGAAACCTATAGCCCTCGGGTCTATCTTCATCATATTAATCTTCCAATAATTAGTTATTTCCTTTGCTTTTTTCTTTGCCTTTATTTTACTTTGCATCTTTATCACAAAAATACCAAAATATTATCTTATCATATCTATCAGATCTCACTCTTGTAAGTGATCGTGAAGGGATTGACAACCCCTTATCGCGTTGGTTGCGAGGAGTTATTTGTTTTGTGCGGGTACTAGGGACGCGCGCGCAACCTCCTACTGGATTGATACCTTGGTTCTCAAAAACTGAGGGAAATTCTTACACTACTTTGCTGCATCATCCTTTCCTCTTTGGGGAAATCCAACGCAGTGCTCAAGAGGTAGCATGCAGAATTTCTGGCGCCGTTGTCGGGGAGGTTCGCGCAAGTCAAGATTTGACTCCTGACAACAAGTAATTTCTGGCGCTGTTGAGTCAACATACCAAGTACCCATCACATACCCTTATCTCCCGCGTTACATTATTTGCCATTTGCCTCTCGTTTTCCTCTCCCCCACTTCACCCTTCCCGTTTTATTCGCCCTCTCTTTCTCTATCCTCCCTCTCTTTCTCTATTTGCCTATTTTTGCCCGCTTGGTTTTTGTTTGCTTGTGTGTTGGATTGCTTGCTTGTCACGATGGCTCAAGATAACACTAAATTGTGTGACTTTACCAATACCAACAACAATGATTTTATTAGCACTCCGATTGCTCCTCTTACAGATGCTGAATCTTGTGAAATTAATGCCGCTTTGCTGAATCTTGTCATGAAAGATCCGTTCTCCGACCTTCCTAGTGAAGATGCCGCTACGCATCTAAATAGCTTCGTTGATTTGTGTGATATGCAAAAGAAGAAAGATGTGGATAATGATATTGTTAAATTGAAGCTATTTCCTTTTTCGCTTAGAGATCGTGCTAAAGCTTGGTTTTCGTCTTTGCCTAAAAATAGTATTGATTCTTGGAACAAGTGCAAAGATGCTTTTATCTCTAAGTATTTTCCTCCCGCTAAGATCATCTCCCTTAGAAACGATATTATGAATTTTAAGCAACTTGATCATGAACATGTTGCACAAGCTTGGGAGAGGATGAAATTAATGATACGTAATTTCCCTACTCATGGTTTGAATTTGTGGATGATTATACAAAAATTTTATGCCGGATTGAATTTCGCTTCTAGAAATCTTTTAGATTTGGCCGCAGGAGGCACTTTTATGGAAATCACTTTAGGAGAAGCTACTAAACCCCTAGATAATATTATGGTTAATTATTCTCAATGGCATACTGAAAGATCTTCTAATAAAAAGGTGCATGTGATAGAAGAAATTAATGTTTTGAGTGGAAAGATGGATGAACTTATGAATTATTTGCTAGTAAGAGTGTTTCTTCTGATCCTAATGATATGCCCTTGTCTACTTTGATTGAGAACAATAATGAATCTATGGATGTGAATTTTGTTGGTAGGAATAATTTTGGTAACAACACGTATAGAGGAAATTTTAAACCTAGGCCTTATCCTAGTAATCCATCTAACAATTATGGTAATTCCTACAAAAATTCTTATGGAAATTATAATAAGATGCCCTCTGATTTTGAATCTAATGTTAAAGAATTTATTACTTCGCAAAAGAATTTCAATGCTTTGATTGAAGAAAAAATGCTTAAGATTGATGATTTGGCTAGGAACGTTGATAGAATTTCTCTTGATGTTGATTCTTTGAAACTTAGATCTATTCCTCCTAAGAATGATATCAATGAGTCTCTCAAAGCCATGAGATTTTCCATTGATGAATGCAAAGAAAGAACCGCTAGGATGCATGCTAAAAATATGCCTTTATAAGAGCGTGTTCTTCTAGTTCCTATGAAAATAAAGATGAAGATATAAAAGTTATTGATGTGTCCCCTATTAAATCTTGGTTTTGCAATATGAATCTTAATAATTATGGGACTGAATATGATCCACCTTTACTTAGAAGACGTTCCAAAAATTTGGAGTCTTTAGATCTTGATGCTAAATTTGATGAAAGTGGGATTGAAGAAATTAAAACCCTAGATGTTGCTAAACCCACTATTTTGGATTTCAAGGAATTTAATTATGAAAATTGCTCTTTGATTGATTGTATTTCCTTGTTGCAATCCGTGCTAAATTCTCCTCATGCTTATAGTCAAAATAAAGCGTTTACTAAACATATGGTTGATGCCTTGATGCAATCTTATGAAGAAAAACTTAAATTAGAAGTTTCTATCCCTAGAAAGCATTATGATGAGTGGGAACCAACTAGTAAAATTAATATTAAAGATCATGAGTTCTATGTTTTATGTGATTTGTGTGCTAGTGTTTCCCCGATTCCAAAGACTTTGTGTGACTTGTTAGGTTTCCGTGATTTTGATGATTGCTCTCTAAACTTGCACCTTGCGGATTCCACTATTAAGAAACCTATGGGAAGAATTAATGATGTTCTTATTGTTGCAAATAGGAATTATGTGCCTGTAGATTTTATCTCTCTTCACATAGATTGCAATCCTTCATGTCCTATTATTCTTGGTAGACCTTTCCTTAGAACGATTGGTGCAATTATTGATATGAAGGAAGGAAATATTAGATTCCAATTTCTGTGAAGGAAAGGCATGGAACACTTTCCTAGAAAGAAAATTAAATTACCTAATGAATCTATTATGAGAGCCACTTATGGATTTCCTACCAAAGATGGCAATACCTAGATCTATCCTTGCTTTTTGTGCCTAGCTAGGGGCGTTAAACGATAGCGCTTGTTGGGAGGCAACCCAATTTTATTTTTATTTCTTGATTTTTTGTCTCCTGTTTAGTAATAAATAATTTACCTAGCCTCTATTTTGGTTGTGTTTTTTTGTGTTTAATTAGTGTTTGTGCCAAGTAGAACCGTTGGGATGACTTGGGGAAAGTCTTGATATCTTGCTGTAAAAACAGAAACTTTAGCGCTCACGAGAACTGCTGCCATTTTCATTTGGAAAGTGATATTTAGTTAATTATTTTTTCATATTGTTAATATATAAATTCCTCAGGTCCAGCAATTTATTTTAGAATTTTTGGGGTTCCAGATCTTGCGCTAGCTACAGATTGCTACAGACTGTTCTGTTTTTGACAGATTCTGTTTTTCATGTGTTGTTTGCTTATTTTGATGAATCTATGGCTAGTAAAATAGTTTATAAACCATAGAGAAGTTGGAATACATTAGATTTAACACCAATATAAATAAATAATGAGTTCGTTACAGTACCTTGAAGTGGTATTTTGTTTTCTTTCGCTAACAGAACTCACGAGATTTTCAACTTTAAGTTTTGTGTTGTGAAGTTTTCAAGTTTTGGGTAAAGTTTGATGGATTATGGAACAAGGAGTTGCAAGAGTCTAATCTTGGGGATTCCCATGGCACCCCCAAGATAATCGCTATATTTTTATTCACCACATGATATGTGTTTTGCTTGGAGCGTCTTGTATTATTTGAGTATTTATTTGTTAGTTTACCACAATCATACTTGTTGTACACACCTTTTGATAGAGCCATACATGATTTAGAATTTCTTAGAATACTCTTTGTGCTTCGCTTATATCTTTTGAATTATATAGTTTTGCTCTAGTACTTCACTTATATCTTTTAGAGCACGGTGGTGGATTTGTTTGTTAGAAACTATTGATCTCTCATGCTTCACTTATATTATTCTGAGAGTCTTAACTAGCATGTTAATTTTCTTAAATAATCCTAATATGCTTGGTATTCAAGAATAGTAAAAACTTTCTTATGAGTGTGTTGAATTCTATGAGAAGTTTGATGCTTGATAATTGTTTTGAGATATGAAGATGGTGATACTAAAGTTGTGCTAGTTGATTAGTTTTGAATTTGAGAAATACTTGTGTTAAAGTTTGTGATTCCCGTAGCATGCACGTATGGTGAACTGTTATGTGATGAAGTCGGAGCATGATTTATTTATTGATTGTCTTCCTTATGAGTGGTGGTCGGGGACGAGCGATGGTCTTTTCCTACCAATCTATCCCCCTAGGAGCATGCGCGTAATACTTTGCTTTGATAACTTGTAGATTTTTGCAATAAGTATATGAGTTCTTTATGACTAATGTTGAGTCCATGGATTGTACGCACTTTTCTCACCCTTCCACCATTGCTAGCCTCTCTAATACCGCACACCTTTCGCCGGTATCATACACCCACCATATACCTTCCTAAAAACAGCCACCATACCTACCTATTATGGCATTTCCATAGCCATTCTGAGATATATTGCCATGCAACTTTCCACCGTTCCGTTTATTACGACACACTCCATCATTGTCATATTTCTTAGCATGATCATATAGTTGATATCGTATTTGTGGCAAAGCCACCATTCATAATTCTTTCATACATGTCACTCATGAGTCATTGCATATCCCGGTACACCGCCGGAGGCATTCATATAGGGTCATATTTTGTTCTAAGTATCGAGTTGTAATTGTTGAGTTGTAAGAAAATGAAAGTGTGATGATCATCATTATTAGAGCATTATCCCAGTGAGGAAAGGATGATGGAGACTATGATTCCCCCCACAAGTCGGGATGAGACTCCCGACGAAAAAAGGATAGAAAAGAGGCCATAAAAAGAGGAAAGGCCCAAATAAAAAAATGAGAGAAAAAGAGAGAAGGGGCAATGCTACTATCCTTTTACCACACTTGTGCTTCAAAGTCGCACCATGATATTCATGATAGAGAGTCTCCCATTTCGTCACTTTCATATGCTAGTGGGAATTATTCATTATAGAACTTGGCTTGTATATTCCAATGATGGGCTTCCTCAAAATGCCCTAGGTCTTCATGAGCAAGAAAGTTGGATGCACACCCACTTAGTTTCTTTTGTTGAGCTTTCATATACTTATAGCTCTAGTGCATCCGTTGCATGGCAATCCCTACTCACTCACATTGATATCTACTGATGGGCATCTCCATAGCCCGTTGATATGCCTAGTTGATGTGAGACTATCTTCTCCCTTTTTGTCTTCCCCACAACCACCATTCTATTCCACCTATAGTGTTATATCCATGGCTCATGCTCATGTATTGCGTGAAGATTGAAAAGTTTGAGAATGTCAAAAGTATGAAACAATTGCTTGGCTTGTCATCGGGGTTGTGCATGATTTAAATAGTTTGTGTGGTGAAGATAGAGCATAGCCAGACTATATGATTTTGTAGGGATAACTTTCTTTCGCCATGTTATTTTGAGAAGACATGATTGCTTTGTTAGTATGCTTGAAGTATTATTATGTTTATGTCAATATTAAACTTTTATCTTGAATCTTTCAGATCTGAATATTCATACCACAATTAAGAAGAATTACATTAAAATTATTCCAAGTAGCATTCCACATCAAAAATTCTGTTTTTATCATTTACCTACTCGAGGACGAGCAGGAATTAAGCTTGGGGATGCTTGATACGTCTCCAACGTATCTATAATTTTTAATTGCTCCATGCTATATTATCTACTATTTTGGACATTTTTGGGATTTATTATCCACTTTTATATTATTTTTGGGACTAACCTATTAACCGGAGGCCCAGCCTAGAATTGCTGTTTTTGCCTATTTTAGGGTTTCGAAGAAAAGGAATATCAAACGGAGTCCAAACGGAATGAAACCTTCGGGAACGTGATTTTCTCACCGAACATGATCCAGGAGACTTGGACCCCACGTCAAGAAACAAAGGAGGAGGCCACGAGGTAGGGGCGCGCCTACCCCCCAGGCGCGCCCTCCACCCTCGTGGGGCCCCTGTTGCTCCACCGACGTACTCCTTCCTCCTATATATACCTACGTACCCCCAAACGATCTGATACGGAGCCAAAAACCTAATTCTACCACCGCAACTTTCTGTATCCATGAGATCCCATCTTGGGGCCTGTTCCGGAGCTCCACCGGAGGGGGCATCCATCACGGAGGGCTTCTACATCAACACCATAGCCTCTCTGATGAAGTGTGAGTAGTTTACCTCAGACCTTCGGGTCCATAGTTATTACCTAGATGGCTTCTTCTCTCTTTTTGGATCTCAATACAATGATCTCCCCCTCTCTTGTGGAGATCTATTCGATGTAATCTTGTTTTTGTGGTGTGTTTGTTGAGACGATGAATTGTGGGTTTATGATCAAGATTATCTATGAACAATATTTGAATCTTCTCTGAATTCTTTTATGTATGATTGGTTATCTTTGCAAGTCTCTTCGAATTTTTCAGTTTGGTTTGGCCTACTAGATTGATCTTTCTTGAAATGGAAGAAGTGCTTAGCTTTGGGTTCAATCTTGTGGTGTCCTTTCCAAGTGACAGTAGGGGCAGCAAGGCACGTATTATATTGTTTCCATTGAGGATAACAAGATGGGGTTTTTATCATATTGCATGAATTTATCCCTCTACATCATGTCATCTTGCTTAAGGCGTTACTCTGTTTTCACGAACTTAATACTCTAGATGCATGCTGGATAGCGGTCGATGAGTGGAGTAATGGTAGTAGATGCATGCAGGAGTCGGTCTACTTGTCTCGGACGTGATGCCTATATACATGATCATACCTAGATATTCTCATAATTATGCTCAATTCTGTCAATTGCTCAATAGTAATTCGTTCACCCACCATAAAATATTTATGCTCTTGAGAGAAGCCACGAGTGAAACCTATGGCCCCTGGGTCTATCTTCATCATATTAATCTTCCAATACTTAGTTATTTCCTTTGCTTTTTACTTTGCCTTTATTTTACTTTGCATCTTTATCTAAAAAATACCAAAAATAGTATCTTATCATATGTATCAGATCTCACTCTCGTAAATGACCGTGAAGGGATTGACAACCCCTTATCGCGTTGGTTGCGAGGAGTTATTTTTTTGTGCACGTACTAGGGACGCGCACGCAACCTCCTACTGGATTGATACCTTGGTCCTCAAAAATTGAGGGAAATACTTATGCTACTTTTCTGTATCATCCTTTCCTCTTCGGGGAAATCTAACGCAGTGCTCAAGAGGTAGCAGGGAGCAACATTATTTGGGAGAGATACCTTTTTACCTCTATTCTTTCTTCTTTTATTCATCTTCACCACACCATGTGTGGGTTCAATTAATTCTTGCAAGCTTCTTGTTGAAGAGATTGATTGGATAGTAAGCTCCTCCTCGTTACCTGATACATCATAATAAACACTAGGAGGGTATTGGGAAATATTTTTCCTTTCATTAGTACTCTCTTCATATTCTATTTGTTTTCTTGTCTTTAGATAGTTGGCAATATAAGGATTCTCAATGCAATTTACCGCAGAAAACATATAAATTTCCTCTAGGTCAAAATCAAGAAATCTCTCGGGATTTGGAAAACCCTTAGTTATATGTTTCATTTCTTCATACCCCAAAAGAAGACTAAGCTCTTTATGATGCTAAAGGGAAATCAAGTTATCACAATTTTTGGACACGATTTGATCATGAAACAATTTGCATTGGAGATTTAAATGACCATGTTCATTGCAAAGTTCACAAGGATGGCGAAAAAATTACATCTTTCAGCACAATCATCTAGCCTCTCTTGCAACCTTTTCATTTCTAAATATTTATGCTTCCTACAAAATCTATCTTCCCTTTTTGGTGTGCAAAGGCACTCCCAATTCACTCCGCCAAAAGTGACATGCTTATAAGAAACATTTTTGTCATGACTTGTGCAATAATCGTTAGCATTTTGGATATTCAAAGAATTCACACCAACAACATTGCAATCATGCACATCATTAAAATATTTTGTGCCAAACACTTTATTGACTTCTTCTTCTAACAATTGAGCACAATTTTCCGAACCATCATTTTCAAGAAAGATATTACAAAGATGATCAATAATATGATGCAACCTCAATTCCATATTTTTCATAGTTTTCTTTTATAAACCAAACTAGTGATAAAACAAGAAACTAAAAGATTCAATTGCAAGATCTAAAGATATACCTTCATGCACTCACCTCCCCGGCAACGACGTCAGAAAAGAGCTTGATGTCTACTACACAACTTTATTCTTGTAGACCCGTGTTGGGCCTCCAAGCGCAGAGTTTTGTAGGATAGTAGCAATTTTCCCTCAAGTGGATGACCTAAGGTTTATCAATCCGTGAGAGGTGTAGGATGAAGATGGTCTCTCTCAAACGACCCTGCAACCAAATACAAGAAATATCTTGTGTCCCCAACACACCCAATACAATGGCAAATTGTATAGGTGCACTAGTTCGGCGAAGAGATGGTGATACAAGTGTAATATGGATGGTAGAAATATGTTTTTATAATCTGAATAAATAAAAACAGCAAGGTAGCAAATAGTAAACGTGCACAAAAATGGTGTTTCAATGATTAAAAACAAGGCTTAGGGTCCGTACTTTCGCTAGTGCAACCTCTCAACAATGCTAACATAGTTGGATCTTGTGATTATCCCTCAAAGTGCAATATAGAATCACTCCCGAGTTCCTATTAGAAGAGAACAAAAGATAGGAATTGTTTGTAGGGTACGAAACCTCCTCAAAGCTTTTTTTCTGTTCGATCTATTCAAGAGTCCGTACTAAAATGACACAAAGATATTGTTTTCATTCGATCTATCCTAGAGTTCATACTAGAATAACACCAAAGCAAACTCATATTCATAATACTCAATCCACACAAAGACCTACAAGGAGACCCCAAAGTTTCCGTCGGAGAAAAGATAATAAAAACGTGCATCAACCCCTATGCATAGATTACCCCAATATCACCGCGGGAATCCGCGAGTTGAATGCAATAACATATATCAAGTGAATCAATATGATACCTCATTGTTACCTCAAGTATTCACACCACAAGACATATATCATCTGCTCTCATATCTGAATATTCAATCCGACAAGACAAAACTTCAAAGGGTAAACACTCAATTCATCACAACAAGAGTATAGAGGGGAGAAACATCATATGATCCGACTATATTAACAAAGCCCATGATATAGATCATGAGAGAGAGAGAGAGGGAGATAAAACACATAGCTACTGGTACAAACCCTCAGCCCCGAGGGTGGACTACTCCCTCCTAATCGTGGTGGCAGCCGGGATGATGAAGATGGCCACCGGAGATGATTCCCCCCTCTAGCAGGGTGCTCGAACGGGTCTAGATTGGTTTTTGGTGGCTACGGAGCCCTGCGGCGGCGGAACTTTTGATCTAGGTTAACCCCAAAGGGTTTCAGAATATTTGGGAATTTATAGTGCAAATAAGGGGTGCGGGAGGCCTCCGAGGTGGGCACAACCCACCTGGGCGCCCTGGCCCGCCCTGGTGGGTTGTGCCCCCCTTGGGGCACCCCCCAAGTGTAGCTCTGGCCCATTGGGTTCCTTCTGGTCCAAAAAACATCTCTGTAAAGTTTCGCGGTGTTTGGACTCCGTTTGATATTGATTTTCTGCGATGTAAAAAACAAGCAAAAACAACAACTGGCACTAGGCACTGGGTCAATAGGTTAGTCCCAAAAATGATATAAAATTGCTATAAAATGATTGTAAAACACCCAAGAATGATAAAATAACAGCATGAATACTTCATAAATTATAGATACATTGGAGACATATCAATTAGCATTGTTGAGAGATTGCACTAGCGAAAGTACGGTCCCTAGGCCTCATTTTCAAGCATTGAAATACCGTTTGTGCTTCATTTTATCAATTGCTATACCTTGCTGTTTTTATTGTTCCTATTACAAAAATCAATATCTACTATCCATATTACACTTGTATCACCATCTCTTCACCGAACTAGTGCACCTATGCAAATTACCATTGTATTTGGTGTGTTGGGGACACAAGAGACTTTTTATTATTTGGTTGCAAGGTTGTTTGAGAGAGACTATCTTCATCCTACGCCTCCCACGGATTGATAAAGCTTAGGTCATCCACTTGAGGGAAAATTGTTACTGTCCTACAAAACTCTGCGCTGGGAGGCCCAACACGTGTCTACTAGAATAAAGTTGCGTAGTAGACATCACATACTGATGGACAAAGGGAATTACGTATGTTGTCATAATGGTTCGACCAATAAAGATCTTCATAGAATATGTAGGAGCCAATATGGGCATCCAGGTTCCGCTATTGGTTACTGACCAGAGAGGTGTCTCGGTCATGTCTACATAGTTCTTGAACCCGTAGGTACCGCACGCTTAACGTTCGTTGACGATATAGTATTATATGAGTTATGTGATTTGGTAACCCAATGTTGTTTGAAGTCCCGGATGAGATCACAGACATGACAAGGAGTCTCGAAATGGTCGAGAGGTATATATTGATATATAGGACGATGGTATTCCGACACCGAAAGTGTTCCGGAGGGTACCGGGTACTTATCGGGTCACCGGGAAGGAGTTTCGGGCACCTCCGGCAAAGATATGGGCCTTATGGGCCAAGTGAGGGAACACACCAGCTCTGGTGCACCCCTATAGAGGCCAGCCCTATGAGGAGGAGAAGAAAATAGGGAGTGCAAGGAAAGTCTGGATTAGGATTCCTACTTCCTTCCCTCCCCCTCTCTTTCCTTCCCCCTCGGTTATATATGGCAAGGGGGGCACACGGCTTGGGAGGGACTCCAAGTAGGATTCCTCCTACTTGGGAGCCTCCTATGGCTGCTCCTCCCTCCCTCCCTCCCACCTATATATATGAGGAGGGGGCGCCTAGCACACACCAAGCAATTGCCTAGCCGTGTGCGGCGCCCCCTCCACAGTTTACACCCTCGGTCACATTCTCACGGTTCTTAGGCGAAGTCCTGCGAGGATCACTTCACCATCACGGTCACCATGCCATCATGCTGACGGAACTAATCTACTACCTCAACATCTTGCTGGTTCAATAAGGTGAGGGACGTCATCGAGCTGAACGTGTACAGAACTCGGAGGTGTCGTACGTTCGGTACTTGATCGGTCGGAGCTAGAAGAAGTTCGACTACATCAACTGCATTGTCAAATGCTTCCGCTTACGGTCTACGAGGGTACATAGACACACGCTCCCCCTTGTTGTTATGCATCTCCATGGATAGATAATTGCGTGTGCGTAGAATTTTTTTTGTTTCCCGTGCAATGATTCCCAACACTGGCATCCGAGCCAGGTATATGTGTAGATGATCTGCACGAGTAGAACGCAAAGAGTTGTGGGCAGTGATAGTCATACTGCTTACCACCAACGTCTTATTTTTATTCGGCGGTATTGTGGGATGAAGCGGCCCGGACCAACCTTACATGGCCACGCACATGAGACCGGTACCACCGACAGACATGCAACTTGTTTTGCATAAAGGTGGCTAGCAGGTGTCTGTTTCTCCTACTTTAGTTGAATCAAATTTGACTACGATCGGTCCTTGAAGAAGGTTAAAACAACAAACTTGACAAAACACCATTGTGGTTTTGATACACAAGTAAGAACGGTTCTTGCTAGAATCCCGTAGCAGCCACATAAAACTTGCAACAACAAAGTAGTGGACGCCTAACTTGTTTTTGCAGGGCATGTTGCGATGTGATATGGTCAACACATGATGTGATATATATTATTGTATGAGATGATCATTTTTTGTAAAAGTTATCGGCAATCGGAAGGAGCCTTATGGTTGTCTCTTTATTGTATGAAATGCAAACGCCATGTAATTGCTTTACTTTATCACTATGCGTTAGCGATAGCAATAGTTGGCGAGACAACCATGACGCTACGATGGAGATCAAGGTGTCGAGCCGGTGACGATGGAGATCATGATGATGCTTTGGAGATGGAGATCAAAAGCATGAGATTATAATGGCCATATCATGTCACATATTTTGATTGCATGTGATGTTTATCTTTTATGCATCTTATTTTGATTAGTACGGTGGTAGCATTATAAGATGACCCCTTCACTAAATTTCATGGTAAAAGTGTTCTCCCTGAGTATGCACCGTTGCGACGGTTCGTCGTGTTGAGACACCACGTGGTGATCGGGTGTGATAGACTTTACGTTCACATACAACAGGTGCAAGACAGTTGTGCACATGCGGAATACTTGGGTTAAACGTGATGAGCCTAGCATGTACAAACATGGCCTCGGAACAATGGAGACCAAAAGGTCGAACATGAGACATATAGTAGAGATCATCAACATAGAGATGTTCACCATTGATGACTATCCCATCTCACGTGATGATCAGACATGGGTTAGTTGATTTAGATCATGTAATACTTACACAACTTGTGGGATGTTGATTTAAGTGGTAGTTCATTAGTAATTTGATTATTTGAACTTAATTTATCATGAACTTAGTCCTCATAGCATTATATCTACTGTATTCCAACTTTTCTATGGCAAAAACTCAACAAAGAAAACCATAGAGCTATCAAAATAAGTACACAACACACAAAAAACAGAATCTGTCAAAATAGAACAGTCTGTAGCAATCTGACTATTTCAAATACTTCTATAACTCCATAAATTAGGACGGCCTGAGAAATTTGTATATTGATCTACTACAAGTGGAATGGGTATTTTATCGCTCCCTGGTAAAAAATGATAACTATTTTTGCGAGCGCAAAAGTTTCTGTTTTTTCAGCAAGATTAAACAACTATCACCCAAGAAGATCCTAAAGGCTTTACTTGTCACAAACACTAATTAAAACATAAAAAACACAATCATAACAGTAGCATAATTGTGTTAACACTCAAAACCAGGAAGCAAAAAGCAAAAATAAATTTTATTCATAGGGTTGC
Source organism: Triticum dicoccoides (assembly GCF_002162155.2). Classification (NCBI taxonomy): domain Eukaryota; kingdom Viridiplantae; phylum Streptophyta; class Magnoliopsida; order Poales; family Poaceae; genus Triticum; species Triticum dicoccoides. Next base: position 503,749,534 of record NC_041390.1, on the reverse strand, counting down.
CTCCCAACAAGCACTATAATTTTACGCCCCTAGCTAGGCATAAGATTTCAATGATGCCCACACGAAAGATAATAATTGAAATACAAAGAGAGCATCATGAAACATGTTACAAACACATTTAAGTCAAACATACTTCCTATGCATAGGAATTTTATAGGAAAACAAATTGTCGAGACAAGAAATATCTAGCATATGCAAAGGAGAGGAATAAAACATTGACCATCTCAACATAACGAGAGGAAATTTAATAACATGGAAATTTCTACGATCATATTTTCCTCTCTCATAATAATTATATGTAGGATCATAATCAAATTAAATAATATAACTATCATATAAAATTTTCTCTTCGCGATCCACATGCATAAAAATCATAAGATTGAAACTCTCCAAATATGTGGTTTTATTTTTACCTAAAGTTGACACTCTTCCAAACCCACTTTCAAAGTTATTGCAAATAACATAGTCATCATGAGGCTTAAATAAATTTTCAAGATCATAAGAAGAATCACCCCAATCATGATCATTGCAACAAATAGTTTTCATAGCAAAATTAGCATCCCCAAGCTTGGGGGTTTGCGTATTATTATCACCATTGACATTAATAGAATTTATATTAAAATAATTGCAATCATGCTTTTCATTCAAGGAGCTATCATGAATCACTTCATAAATTTCTTTGTCACAATTTTCAGATTCACGAATCTCAAGCAAAACTTCATAAAGATAATCTAGTGCACTCATCTCACTAGCAATTGGTTCATCATAATTGGATCTCTTAAAAAGATTAGCAAGTGGATGAGGATCCATATCGATAAAAAATTTAGCACGTGAAGATGCAAGCAAATAGAAGACACATGGCAACACAAGCAAACAGAAGATCCAACAAGAAAAAGGCGAACGAAAAAGAGGGCGAATAAAATGGCAAATTTTTGTGAAGTGGGGGAGAGGAAAACAAGAGGCAAATGGCAAATAATGTAAATTGCGAGGAGATGAGATTTGTGATTAGGAACCTCGTAGATGTAGATGATCCTCCCCAGCAACGGTGCCAGAAATTCCTTTTGATGTCGCTTGAAGCTAAGTCGGTATTTCCCCAAAGAGGAAGGGATGATGCAGCATAGCGGTGGTAGGTATTTCCCCCAGATGTGAAACCAAGGTTATCGAACCAGTAGGAGAACCAAGCAACACAACGTAAACAACACCTACACACAAATAACAACTTCTCGTAACCTGACGTGTTAAAGGGGTTGTCAATCCCTTCCGGGGTACGGCGCCTCAAAATAGGCAAATGGGCGTGAGGTAAATTTGTAGTAGATTGATAGATTGAACGCCAAATAAAATAAATAAGAATAAATTGCAGAAAGGTATTTTTGGGTTTTTGGATTAATAGATCTAGAAATAAAAGCAAAGAAAAATAAATCACAAAGGCAAATAATATCAGAAAGAGACCCGAGGGCCGTAGGTTTCACTAGTGGCTTCTCTCGAGAAAAATAGCAAATGGTGGTTGAACAAATTATTGTTGGGCAATTGATAGAACTTCAAATACTCATGACAATATCCAGGCAAAGATCATTACATAGGCATCACGTCCAAGATTAGTAGACCGTCTCCTGCCTGCATCTACTACTATTACTCCACACATCGACCGCTATCCAGCATGCATCTAGTGTATTAAGTTCATGGAGAAATGGAGTAATGCAATAAGAACGAAGACATGATGTAGACAAGATCTATCTATGTAGAGATAGACCCCATCATTGTATCCTTAGTAGCAACATACATACGTGTTGGTTTCCCTTCTGTCACTGGGATCAAGCACCGTAAGATCGAACCCACTACAAAGTACCTCTTCCCATTGCAAGATAAATAGATCAAGTTGGCCAAACAAAACCCAAATATCGGAGAATAAATACGAGGCTATAGGCAATCATGCATAAAAGGGATCAAAGAAACTCAAATATTTTCATGGATATAGAAAGATAGATCTGATCATAAACTCAAAGTTCACCGGATCCCAACAAACACACCACAAAAGAGTTACATCATATGGATCTCCAAGAGACCATTGTATTGAGAATCAAGAGAGACAGAGAGAGGAAGCCATCTAGCTACTAACTATGGACCCGAAGGTCTACAAAGAACTACTCACGCATCATTGGAGCGGCACGAATGGAGCTCGTGAACCCCATCCGAGATGGTGTCTAGATTGGATCTGGTGGTTCTGGACTCTGTGGTGGCTGGATCAATATTTCGTCGACTCCCCCAGGGTTTCTGGAATATTGGGGTATTTATAGAGCAAAGAGGCGGTATGGGGGTCAATCGAGGTGGGCACAACCCACCAGGGCATGCCTGGGCCTCCTGGCGCGCCCTGGTGGGTTGTGCTCTCCTCGGAGCACCCCCTAGGCCCAACTAGGTTCCATTATGTTCCTTCTGGTCCAAAAAAATCTCCGTAAAGTTTCATGGCATTTGGACTCCGTTTGGTATTGATTTTCTGCGATGTAAAAAAACATGGAAAATAGCAACTGGCACTTGGCACTATGTCAATAGGTTAGTACCAAAAAATGATATAAAATGACTATAAAATTATTGTATAACATATAGATACATTGGAGACGTATCAAGTACCCATCATAACTCTCATCCCTTGCATTACATTATTCTCCATTCGCCTCTTGTTTTCCTCTTCCCCACTTCTAAAACAATTTTTGAAAAGATTTTCCTTTTCTTCCACCATTCTCTTGTTTGCCTAAGCCCATATTTCTATCGCTATGGCTGACCTAAAAAGGGCTAAAGGTTTTCTCCCAAGTTTTAATACTTTGGACAGCCCCTCTGTCCTTTCTAAGCTCATAAATAATGATGCTACAGAAAGACCTTATGATGTTGTTAAGGAAAGTCTAAAAAATTTTGATGAAGATGATCCCGACATCTTTCATTATTTACTCGATGAATCTTTAAAGGATGCTTGGGATAGACTATTGAGGATTCAAGCTAGCCATGTGCCTCAACACCATATTAAGATATACTTGAAAAGCTTTTATGTTGGTTTGCCTCTTTCTTTTAAACAAGTTTTGGATTCTATATTTGAAAACGGTTTTCTTGTAGGAGATGCCTTTGATACTTATGAAAAAATGAAAACCATATTTGGGCACTCCAAAGGTGAAACTGTTGAATCAACTGCTCTTATGTGCTTTTATCAAACTGAAATAATCAAAGAGATGAAGGCTAGTTTAGATGCAAATTTTTGTAATGTGCTTAATATTTCTTCTACTATTAATGGCCATGTGCTTTCAAAAAATAGAAACATAAATGCTATGGATAATAAATTCTCTCTCTGCTTCCAAAAGGGGGAAGATGACAATACCTAGATCTATTCGTGTTTTTATGCCTAGCTAAGGGCGTTAAACAATAGGGGTTGTTGGGAGGCAACCCAGTTTTATTTTTGTTCTTGCTTTTTAGTTCCTGTTTTGCAATAAGTAATTCATCTAGCCTCTGGTTAGATGTGGTTTTTGTGTTTCAGTTAGTGTTTGTTCCAAGTAAGACCTTTAGGATGGCTTACAGTGATAGTTGATTTGATCTTGCTAAAAACAAAAACTTTTGCTCTCAGGAAAACAATTCTCATTTTTAACAGAAGCCTGGTAAAATACTGATTCGTTTTGCAGAAGATTAATAGACAAATTGCCCATGTTTTCCTAAATTTTCATAATTTTTGGAGTTACAGAAGTATTCGAGAGTTACAGATTACTACAAAATGTTCTATTTTTAGTCAGGTTCTGTTTTCTATGTGTTGTTTACTTATTTTGATGATTCTATGGGTAGTATTGGGGGTATGAACCATGGAAAAGTTGGAATAAAGTTGATATTACACCAATATAAATAAATAATGATTTCACAACAGTACCAAAAGTGGTGATTTGTTTTCTTATACTAACGGAGCTTACGAGATTTTCTGTTGAGTTTTGTGTTGTGAAGTTTTCAAGTTTTGGGTAAGGATTTGATGGACTATGGAATAAGGGGTGGAAATAGCCTAAGCTTGGGGATGCCCAAGGCACCCCAAGGTAATATTCAAGGACAACCAAGAGCCTAAGCTTGAGGATGCCCCGAAAGGCATCCCCTCTTTCTTCTTCGTCTTTCAGTAACTTTACTTGAGGCTATATTTTTATTCACCACATGATATGTGTTTTTCTTGGAGCATCTTGTATGATTTGAGTCTTTACTTTTTAGTTTGACACAATCATCCTTGATTTACACACCTTTTCAGAGGGACACGCATGAATCGTGATTTATTAGAATACTCTATATGTGCTTCACTTATATCTTTTGAGCTAGGCAATTTTGCTCTAGTGTTTCACTTATATCTTTCTAGAGCATGGTAGTGTCTTTATTTTATAGAAATTATTGAACTCTCATGCTTCACTTATATTATTTTGAGAGTCTCTAAACAGCATGGTAATTTGCTTTGGTTATAAATTTAGTCCTAATATGATAGGCATCCAAGAGGGGTATAATAAAAACTTTCATATAAAGTGCATTGAATACTATAAGAAGTTTGATTCTTTATGATTGTTTTGAGATATAAATATGGTGATATTAGAGTCTTCCTAGTGAGTAATTGTGGATTGTAGAAATACTTGTGTTAAAGTTTGTGATTCCCGTAGCATGCACGTATGGTGAACCATTATGTGATGAAGTCAGAGCATGATTTATTTATTGATTGTCTTCCTTATGAGTGGCAGTCGGGGACGAGCAATGGTCTTTTCCTACCAATCTATACCCCTAGGAGCATGCGCGTAGTACTTCGTTTTGATAAATAATAGATTTTTGCAATAAGTATGTGAGTTCTTTACGACTAATATTGAGTCCCTGGATTATACGCACTCTCACCCTTCCACCATTGCTAGCCTCTCTAGTGCCGCGCACCTTTCGCCGGTACCATACACCCACCATATACCTTCCTCAAAACATCCACCATACCTACCTATAATGGCATTTCCATAGCCATTCCAAGATATATTGCCATGCAACTTTCCACCATTCTGTTTATTATGACATGCTTCATCATTGCCATATTGCTTTGCATGATCATGTAGTTGACATCGTATTTTTGGCTAAGCCACCGATCATAATTCTTTCATACATGTCACTCTTGATTCATTGCATATCCCTGTACCGCCGGAGGCATTCATATAGAGTCATATTTTGTTCTAAGTATCGAGTTGTAATCTTGAGTTGTAAGTAAATAAAAGTGTGATGATCTTCATTATTAGAGCATTGTCCCATGTGAGGAAAGGATGATGGAGACTATGATTCCCCCACAAGTTGGGATGAGACTCCGGACAAAAAAAATAGGAGGCCAAAAAAATGAGAGAAGGCCCAAACAAAAAATGAGAGAAAAGAGAGAAGGGGCAATGCTACTATCCTTTTACCACACTTGGGCTTCAAAGTAGCACCATGATCTTCATGATAGAGAGTCTCATATGTTGTCACTTTCAAATACTAGTGAGAATGTTTCATCATAGAACATGGCTTGTATATTCCAATGACGGGCTTCCCCAAATTGCCCTACATCTTCATGAGCAAGCGAGTTGGATGCACACCCACTTAGTTTTCTTTTGAGCTTTCATAAACTGATAGCTCTAATGCATCCGTTGCATGGTAATCCCTACTCACTCATATTGATATCTATTGATGGGCATCTCGATAGCCCGTTGATACGCCTAGTTGATGTGAGACTATCTCCTTCATTTTTGTCTTCTCCACAACCACCATATTATATTCCACCTATAGTGCTATGTCCATGGCTCACACTCATGCACTACAAAAAAAGACACATCCATGACATTTTGGGCCGAACGGTTTTTTTTCTATCATACTTATGACACTTCTATGATGATAATTCTAACAAAACCCGGTATCATCATAGATGTGGTGGGGTCCTACTTCTATGACAAAAAATCATGACAAAAATGGGTTTTTCGTCCTGGGCGGGCTGGAGATGCAGTTGCATGACATTCTTTGGGTCATCCATGATGTGAAAAACTGTGGTAGAAGCGAGGGCGAGGAAAATATCAAGGAGTTCACGGTTACGGTGGGTGGTCGGGGCCGAGCGATGCGCGCTTCTCTCGTACGTATACACGTGTGTGCGAGGTGTTGGGCTCTAACTGAACCCGAGCGAGGTGTTGCGCTCTAACTGTACCTGAGCGATTGCACTGGAGGCTACACGTTACTGAACTCGGGCGATCAATCGATCCCTTGCTATTAATTGAACCCGAGCAATTCCTTCGCTACAGCTGCCAACCGAAGCCGACCGAACACTGTTGCCTCCTTCCCTTAATGAAAAGTGAGTGTTGTTGAGGGGGTTTGGATGAACAGTTCCCGGGGGGTGGTTGGATGAACAGGACCCCATGGTAGTAGTGGTCGTTGCTGCTGGATGAACAGTACCCTGATCGGTTGAGCCGGTGGATGAATAGGACCCCGTGGAGGGATGGATGAACAGGACCCAGTGGAGGGATGGATGAATAGTAGCCGGTGGAGGGCTGGATGAACAGTAGCCCGTGGAGGGGTGGTTGAACAGGACCCCATGGAGAGGGCTGGCTGAACAGTAGCCGGTGGAGGAGCGGTGGAGGCTGGAAGAACAGGAGCCCATGGATGAACAATCACAGGTGGAGCCTGGAGGAGGTCGATGGTGGACGAACAGGAGCCCGTGGAGGAAGTCGACGGTGGATGAACAGTAGCCCGTGGAGGCAGTCGACGGTGGAGATGAACAGTATCCCGTGGAGTCCCGTTTTGCGGCACGCCACACCCCTCCCGATGAATAGGACCCCCGTTTCGACCATAGTGCTCCAACACAAGTCTGTTTCCTCTATTTTGCGGTATGCCACACCCCTCCCGATCAACAGGACCCCGTTTCGACCGTAGGATGTCCGTTTCCTCCGTTTTGTGGTACGCCAAACCCCTCCCAATGAACATGATCCCGTTTCAACCCTGGCCGATCGAACACAAGGTTGTTTACCCCGTTCTGCGATACGCCAGACCTCGTTTCCATCAGCTATTCCATCCAAGCCGGTTCGCTCCCGATGAACACCACGTGTTCTGTTGCCTCCCGATGAACACGACACATTCCGTTGCCTCCCCATGAACACGACGACGACGCAGTTTCTCCATTCTGACCTAGCCATGTACACTAGCCATGGCTGTACGTATGCGCGAGTAGGCGTTCGAGACCCCGCTCGTATGTATGTACGTGTCTGTATTTTCTTTCTCGCACCCTGGTCGCTGTACGTACGTGTACATGCTACGTGCGCGCATCTACTACGACACGTGTGCACCTCTACTACGACACGTGCCCTTCCTTACATGGCCACGGTTCATCGCTGCATCCTGCAGACAGACCGATCGTATGGACGTACACATTTGCGACCAGAATGACAATGCTATGTACGCTTTGACCAGGTGGGTCCCGACTGTTAGGCACTTCCTTCCGTGCGAGGATGTAGCTAGTGGTGAAGGAAATATGCCCTAGAGGCAATAATAAAGTTGTTATTTATATTTCCTTATATCATGATAAATGTTTATTATTCATGCTAGAATTGTATTAACCGGAAACTTAGTACATGTGTGAATACATAGACAAACAGAGTGTCACTAGTTTGCCTCTACTTGACTAGCTCATTGAATCAATGATGGTTATGTTTCCTAACCATAGACATGAGTTGTCATTTGATTAACGGGATCACATCATTAGAGAATGATGTGATTGAATTGACCCATCCGTTAGCTTAGCATGATGATCGTTTAGTTTGTTGCTATTGCTTTCTCCATAACTATACATGTTCCTACGACTATGAGATCATGCAACTCCCGAATACCGGAGGAACACTTTGTGTGCTACCAAACGTCACAACGTAACTAGGTGATTATAAAGGTGCTCTACAGGTGTCTCCGATGGTGTTTGTTGAGTTGGCATGGATCAAGATTGTGCGGTTTGACCGATAAAGATCTTTGTAGAATATGTAGGAACCAATATGAGCATCCAGGTTCCGCTATTGGTTATTGACCGGAGACATGTCTCGGTCATGTCTACATAGTTCTCTAACCCGTAGGGTCCGCACACTTAACGTTCGGTGACGATCGTTATTACGAGTTTATGTGTTTTGATGTACCGAAGGTAGTTCGGAGCCCCGGATTTGATCACGGACATGACAAGGAGTCTCGAAATGGTCGAGACGTAAAGATCGATATATTGGAAGCCTATGTTTAGCCAACGGAATGGTTCCGGGTGAAATGGGGAGTATACCGGAGCACCGGGAGGTTACCGGAACCCCCCGGGAGGTATATGGGCCTTATTGTGCCTTAGTGGAATAGAGGGAAAAGGAGCAAAGGAGGGGACGCCCCCAAGCCCAATCCGAATTGGGAGGGGGTCGGCCCCCCTTTCCTTCCTTCTTCCTCCTCCTTCCTTCTCTCCTAGAACCAACAAAGGGAAGGGGGAATCCTACTCCCGGTGGGAGTAGGACTCCCTTGGGGCACGCCTAGAGAGGCCGTCCCCCCCTCCTCCACTCCTTTATATACGGGGGAGGGGGCACCCCATGGACATACAAGTTAATCATTGATCTTTAGCCGTGTGCGGTGCCCCCTCCACCATAATCCACCTCGGTAATATCATAGCGGTGCTTAGGCGAAGCCCTGTTCCGGTAGCAACATCATCACCGTCATCACGTCGTCGTGCTGACGAAGCTCTCCCTCGAATCTCTACTGGATCATGAGTTCATGTGACGTCACCAAGCCGAATGTGTGCAGATCATGAAGGTGTCGTATCTTTGGTACTAGATCGGTCGATCGTGAAGACGTACGACTACATCAACCGCATTGTCATAACGCTTCCACTTATGGTCTACGAGGGTACGTAGATGATACTCTCCCCTCTCGTTGCTATGCATCACCATGATCTTGTGTGTGTGTAGGAATTTTTTTGAAATTACTGCGTTACCCAACAGTGGTATCAGAGCCAGGTTTATGTGTAGATGTTATATGCACGAGTAGAACACAAAGGAGTTGTGGGCGTGGGTATATACATATTGCTTGTCATCACTAGTTGATTCTTGATTCAACGGCATTGTTGGATGAAGTGGCCCAGACCGACATTACGTGTACGCTTACGCGAGACTGGTTCTACCGACGTGCTTCGCACACAGGTGGCTAGTGGGTGTCTGTTTCGCTAGCTTTAGTTGAATCGGATTCAATGAACATGATTCTTTTTGAAGATCAAAAAGAAATCACTATACCATGTTGTGGTTTTTTGATGCGTAGGTAAGAACGGTTCTTGCTCAGCGCGTAGCAGCCACGTAAAACTTGCAACAACAAAGTAGAGGACGTCTAACTTGTTTTTGCAGGGCATGTTGTGATGTGATATGGTCAAGACATGATGCTAAATTTTATTGTATGAGATTATCATGTTTTGTAACACAGTTATCGGCAACTGGCAGGAGCCATATGGTTGTCGCTTTATGTATGAAATGCAATCGCCATGTAATTTCTTTACTTTACCGCTAAGCAGTAGCGATAGTCGTAGAAGCAATAGTTGGCGAGACGACAACGATGCTTCGATGGAGATCAAGGTGTCAAGCCGGTGACAATGGTGATCATGACGGTGCTTTGGAGATGGAGATCAAAGGCACAAGATGATGATGGCCATATCATATCACTTATATTGATTGCATGTGATGTTTATCCTTTATGCATCTTATTTTTCTTTGTTCAGCGGTAGCATTATAGGATGATGTCTCACTAAACTTCAAGGTATAAGTGTTCTCCCTGAGTATGCACCATTGCTACAGTTTGTCGTGGCAAGACACCACGTGATGATCGGGTGTGATAAGCTCTACGTTCACATACAACGGGTGCAAGCCAGTTTTGCACACACGGAATACTCGGGTTAAACTTGATGATCCTAGCATATGCAGATATGGCCTTGGAACACTGGAGAGCGTGAATCATATAGTAGATATGAGCAACATAGTGATGTTCACCATTGAAAACTACTCCATCTCACGTGATGATCGGACATGGTTAAGTTGATATGGATCACGTGATCACTTAGATGATTAGAGAGATGTCTATCTAAGTGGGAGTTCTTAAGTAATTTGATTAATTGAACTTTAATTTATCATGAACTTAGTACCTGATAGTATTTTGCTTGTCTATGTTGTTGTAGATAGAGGGCCTGTGCTGTTGTTCCGTTGAATTTTAATGTGTTCCTAGATAAAGCTAAGTTGAAAGATGATGGTAGCAACTACACGGACTGGGTCTGTAACTTGAGGATTATCCTCATTGCTGCATAGAAGAATTACGTCCTGTTAGCACCGCTAGGTGACAAACCCGCTGCAGGAGCAACGCGAGATGTTATGAACACTTGGCAGAGCAAAGATGATGACTACTCGATAGTTCAGTGTGCCATGCATTACGACTTAGAACCGGGACTTCAACGACGTTCTGAACGTCATGGAGCATATGAGATGTTCCAGGAGTTGAAGTTAATATTTCAAGCAAATGCCTGGATTGAGAGATATGAAGTCCCCAATGAGTTCTACAGCTGCAAGATGGAGGAGAATAGTTCTTTCAGTGAACATATACTCAGAATATCTAGGTACCACAACCACTTGACTCAACTGGGAGTAGGGATGAAAATGGAGTGGAAATTTTCCGTTTTTCTGGTGGAAAAATGGAAACGAAGAGGAAATATGAAAACAGAAATGGAAATTTGCAAAATGCAAGTGCAAATGGATTTTTTTATGCGGAAATGGGAACAAAAACGGAATGGTGTTTTCCGGTGGAACATGCATGGAAACTGAACTTTCCGTTTCCGTGAATATGGAATTTTTGTTTTTACTATAGACCTATAGCTTCTTTGTAGCCCAACCACCAAAGAGAACACAATGACACAATTAGTAGAATGGATCTGAGGCGCAACTTCTACTACCACACATGTACTCAGCTTGACCCTATACACAATTGTCCGGTACTACTACAATACTACACTAAGTTGCTAACATAATGATATTATTTTCTATCCATGTTAACAACTCATAAAATTTGTTTGTTTTTGTGTGTATTTCTCTATGATTCAAGGGGGTTTTAAGTTCTGATCAATTCCTATTTCTGTTTCCGTATCTGCTTTGTATTCGCTCCGTGTCCGTTTCCGGTAGTATTTGTTTCCGTATTAATTTCCGGAGTTTCTGTATTCATTTATGCTTCTGCAAAAAAATGTGAAAACAAATAGGATAGCACTTAGTTCCGTCCGTTTCCGCTCCGTTTTCATCCCTAACTGGGAGTTAATCTTCCTGATGATAATGTCGTCGACAGAGTTCTTCAATCACTACCACCAAGCTACAATAGCTTCGTGATGAACTATAATATGCAAGGGATGGATAAGACGATTCCTGACCTCTTCGCAATGCTCAAGGTTGTGGAGGCAGAAATCAAGAAAGAGCATCAAGTGTTGATGGTCAACAAGACCACCAGTTTCAAGAAAAAGGGTAAAGGGAAGAAGGGGAACTTCAAAAAGAACAGCAAGCCAGTTGCTGCTCAAGTGAAGAAACCCAAGTTTGGACCTAAGCATGAGACTGAGTTCTTCTACTGCAAAGGAACTGGTCACTGGAAGCGGAACTGCCCCAAGTATTTGGCGGAGAAGAAGGATGGCAAAGTGAAAGGTATATTTGATATACATGTTATTGATGTGTACCTTACTAATGCTCGCAGTAGTGCCTGGGTATTTGATACTAGTTCAGTTGCTAACATTTGCAACTCGAAACAGGGGCTACAGATTAAGCGAATATTGGCTCAGGATGAGGTGACGATGCGCGTGGGAAATGGTTCCAAAGTCGATGTGATCGCTGTCGGCATGCTACCTCTACATCTACCTTCAGGATTAGTTTTAGACCTGAATAATTGTTATTTGGTGCCAGCATTGAGCATGAACATTATATTTGGACCTTGTTTAATGCGGGACGGTTATTCATTTAAATTGGAGAATAATGGTTGTTCTATTTGTATGAGTAATATCTTTTATGGTCATGCACCCTTGATGAGTGGCCTACTTTTACTAAATCTTGATAGTAGTGATACACATGTTCATAGTATTGAAGCCAAAAGATGCAGAGTTGATAATGATAGTGCAACTTATTTGTGGCACTGCCGTTTAGGTCATATTGGTGTAAAGCGCATGAAGAAACTCCATTCTGATGGACTTCTGGAATCACTTGATTATGAATCACTTGGTACTTGTGAACCATGCCTCATGGGCAAGATGACTAAAACTCCATTCTCTGGAACAATGGAGCGGGCAACCAAGTTATTGGAAATCATACATACTGATGTATGTGGTCCAATGAACATTGAAGCTCGTGGTGGATATCATTATTTTCTCACCTTCACAGATGATTTGAGCACATATGGGTATATCTACTTGATGAAACATAAGTCTGAAACATTTGAAAAGTTCAAAGAATTTCAGAGTGAAGTGGAAAATCATCATAACAAGAAAATCAAGTTTCTACGATTTGATCGTGGAGGTGAGTATTTGAGTTATGAGTTTGGACTTCATTTGAAACAATGTGGAATATTTTTGAAACTCACGCCACCTGGAACACCACAACATAATGGTGTGTCTGAACGTCGTAACCGCACTTTATTAGATATGGTGTTATCTATGATGTCTCTCACTGATTTACCACTATAGTTTTGGGGTTATGCTTTAGAGACGGCTGCATTCACGTTAAATAGGGCACCATCTAAATCCGTCGAGACGACACCTTATGAACTATGGTTTGGCAAGAAACCCAAGTTGTCGTTTCTTAAAGTTTGGGGCTGTAATGCTTATGTGAAAAAGCTTCAACCTGATAAGCTCGAACCCAAATCGGAGAAATGTGTCTTCATAGGATACCCAAATGAGACTGTTGGGTACACCTCCTATCACAGATCTAAGAATGAATCCTTTCTAGAGAAGGAGTTTCTCTCGAAAGAAGTGAGTGGGAGGAAAGTAGAACTTGACGAGGTAATTGTACCTTCTCCCTTATTGGAAAGTAGTTCATCACTGAAATCAGTTAAAGTGATGCCTACACCAGTAAGTGAGGAAGCTAATGATGATGATCATGAAACTTCTGATCAAGTTACTACCGAACCTCGTAGGTCAACCAGAGTAAGATCCGCACCAGAGTGGTATGGTAATCCTGTTCTGGAAGTCATGTTACTTGACCATGACGAACCTACGAACTACGAGGAAGCGATGATGAGCCCAGATTCCACAAAATGTCTTGAGGCCATGAAATCTGAGATGGGGTCCATGTATGAGAACAAAGTATGGACTTTGGTTGACTTACCCAATGATCTGTAGGCCATAGAGAATAAATGGATTTTCAAGAAGAAGACTGACGCTGTCGGTAACGTTACTGCCTACAAAGCTCGACTTGTTGCAAAAGGTTTTCGACAAGCTCAAGGAGTTGACTATGATGACATCTTCTCACCCATAGCGATGCTTAAGTCCGTCCGAATCATGTTAGCAATTGCCGCATTTATGATTATGAAATTTGGAAAATAGATGTCAAAACTCCATTTCTTAATGGATACCTTAAAGAAGAGTTGTATATGATGCAACCAGAAGGTTTTGTCGATCCAAAAGGTCCTAAGAAAGTGTGCAAGCTCCAGTGATCCATTTATGGACTGGTGCAAGCCTCTCAGAGTTGGAATATACGCTTTGATAGTGTGATCAAAGCATATGGTTTTGTACAGACTTTTGGAGAAGCCTGTATTTACAAGAAAGTGAGTGGGAGCCCTGTAGCATTTCAGATATTATATGTGGATGACATATTGTTGATCGGGAATGATACAGAATTTCTGAATAGCATAAAAGGATACTTGAATAAGAATTTTTCAATGAAAGACGTCGGTGAAGCTGCTTATATATTGGGCATCAAGATCTATAGAGATAGATCAAGACGCTTGATTGGACTTTCACAAAGCACATACCTTGATAAAGTTTTGAAGAAGTTCAAAATAGATCAGGCAAAGAAAGGGTTCTTGCCTGTATTACAAGGTGTGAAGTTGAGTCAGACACAATGCCAACCACTGCAGAAGATAGAGAGAAAATGAATGGTGTTCCCTATGCTTCAGCCATAGGCTCTATCATGTATGCAATGTTGTGTACCAGACCTGATGTGTGCCTTGCTATAAGTTTAGCAGGGGGTACCAAAGTAATCTAGGAGTGGATCACTGGACAACGGTCAAGAATATCCTGGAATACCTGAAAAGGACTAAGGATATGTTTCTCGTATATGGAGGTGACAAAGATCTCATCGTAAATGGTTACGTCGATCCAAGCTTTGACACTCATCCGGATGACTCTTAAGTCACAAACTGGATACATGTTTTAATTAAATGGTGGGGTTGTCAGTTTGGTGCAGTTCCAAGCAGAACGTTGTGGTGGGATCTACGTGTGAAGCAGAATACATAGCTGCTTTGGAAGCAGCAAATGAAGGAGTCTGGATGAAGGAGTTCATATCCGATCTAGGTGTCATACCTAGTGCATCGGGTCCAATGAATATCTTTTGTGACAATACTGGTGCAATTGCCTTGGCAAAGGAATCCATATTTCACAAGAGAACCAAGCACATCAAGAGACGCTTCAATTCCATCCGCGATCAAGTCAAGGAGGGATACATAGAGATTTGCGAAATACATATGGATCTGAATGTTGCAGACCTGTTGACTAAGCCTCTCTCACGAGCAAAACATGATCAACACCAAGACTCCATGGGTGTTAGAATCATTACAATGTAATCTAGATTATTGACTCTAGTGCAAGTGGGGGACTGAAGGAAATATTCCCTAGAGGCAATAATAAAGTTGTTATTTATATTTCCTTATATCATGATAAATGTTTATTATTCATGCTAGAATTGTATTAACTGGAAACTTAGTGCATGTGTGAATACATAGACAAACAGAGTGTCACTAGTTTGCCTCTACTTGACTAGCTCGTTGAATCAATGATGGTTATGTTTCCTAACCATAGACATGAGTTGTCATTTGATTAACGGGATCACATCATTAGAGGATGATGTGATTGACTTGACCCATACGTTAGCTTAGCACGATGATCGTTTAGTTTGTTCCTATTGCTTTCTCCATAACTATACATGTTCCTATGACTATGAGATCATGCAAATCCCGAATACCGGAGGAACACTTTGTGTGATACCAAACGTCACAACATAACTGGGTGGTTATAAAGGTGCTCTACATGTGTCTCCGATGGTGTTTGTTGAGTTGGCATGGATCAAGATTAGGATTTATCACTCCGATTGTCGGAGAGGTATCTTTGGGCCCTCTCGGTAATGTACACCACAATAAGCCTTGCAAGCAATGTAGCTAATGGGTTAGTTAAGGGATGTAGCATTACGAAACGAGTAAAGAGACTTTTCGGTAACGAGACTGAACTAGGTATTGAGATACCGACGATCGGATCTCGGACAAGTAACATTCCGATGACAAAGGGAACAACATATATCATTATGCGGTTTGACCAATAAAGATCTTCGTAGAATATGTAGGAACCAATATGAGCATCCAGGTTCCACTATTGGTTATTGACCGTAGACATGTCTCGGTCATGTCTACATAGTTCTCAGACCCGTAGGGTCCGCACGCTTAACGTTTGGTGACGATCAGTATTACGAGTTTATGTGTTTTGATGTACCAAAGGTAGTTTGAAGTCCCGGACTTGACCATGGACATGACGAAGAGTCTTGAAATGGTCGAGACGTAAAGATCGACATATTGGAAGCATATGTTTGGACATCGAAATGGTTTCGGGTGAAATCGGGAGTATACCGGAGCACCGGGAGGTTACCGGAACCCCCCGGGAGGTATATGGGCCTTATTGGGCCTTAGCGTAAGAGAGGAAAAGGGAGCAAATGAGGGGGCACCCCCCCCCCAAAGCCCAACCTGAATTTGGAGCGGGGCGGCGGCCCCTTTCCTTCCTTCTTCCTCCTCATTCCTTCTCTCCTAGAACCAACAAAGGGAAGGGGGGAATCCTACTCCCGGTGGGAGTAGGACTACCTTGGGGCACGCCTAGAGAGGCCGGCCCCCTCCCCCTCCTCCACTCCTTTATATACGGGGGAGGGGGCACCCCATGGACACGCAATTTCATCATTGATCTTTAGCCGTGTGTGGTGCCCCCCTCCACCATAATCCACCTCGGTAATATCGTAGTGGTGCTTAGGCGAAGCCCTGTTCCGGTAGCAACATCATCACCGTCATCATGTTGTCGTGCTGACGAAGCTCTCCCTCGAAGCTCTACTAGATCGTGAGTACGTGGGACGTCACCGAGCCAAACGTGTGCAGATCGCGGAGGTGCCGTATCTTTGGTACTAGATCGGTCGACCATGAAGACGTACGACTACATCAACCGCATTTTCATAATGCTTCCACTTACGGTCTACGAGGATACATAGACAATACTCTCCCCTCTCGTTGCTATGCATCACCATGATCTTGCGTGTGTGTAGGAATTTTTTTGAAATTACCGCGTTACCCAAAAGGTGGGTCCCAGTAGTCAGGGGGGAAACATTTTTTTCATGAAATACGGTGGCCTGTCCGGTGGGTCCCTGCTGTGAGGTGGAGGAATCATTATTTTCCGTGTAATAAGGAGGCACTTCCTTGCTGCGGTCGTGGACCCAGTTGTCAGCCTTTCCACGTACAGTACTCTTCCGATGGAAGCCGTTCCTTGACCACGTTGACCACATCGCGCCGAGAGCACCAGGGCAGTGGATGACGGCGAGGCCTAGGAAGGGACGACGCGGAGCCAGGGAAGACACAGCAGTGGATGCCCACGCGGAGAGGAGTACGAGGGTTCACTAGTTCGGCTTCGGTGTGAGGCTGCCATCACCGCAGAATAACAGGGGGTGTGGGTGAGTGGAGGGATGGCCTGGCCAGCGGTGGGAGTAGTAGGGGCGATGAGGCCTCCGCGGTAGCACAGCCCGCCACGGGAGGCAGGAGCAGGCGGCACGACCGGCGCTGCTTTGGGCGGCTGGAGCGAGAAGACCAGAGGTTGAAGAAGCACTACGGCCGTTGGATGGACATCATACGGTCACTGGAGCTAGAATTGTTCATATTGACTAAGTTGACAAAGCCCTCCGTCCCTGTCAACTAAGTAGGCCGAAGTTAGCCTCCCACTATGCTGGGTCCCAGCTAGCAGGGGGAGTATTCATTTTTTTGTGCGTAATAAGGAGGCACTTCCTTGCGTGAAAAGATATAGCTGGTGGGTCCGACCTGTCAGCGGGGGGGGGGGACGTTTTTTCGCGAAATACAGAGGCCCTTCCAGTGGGTCCTAGATGTCAGGTGGAGGAATCATTATTTTGCGCGTAATAAGGAGGTATTTCCTTATGTGCGGCCGTGGACCCAGTTGTCAACCTCTCCATGTACAGTCCATGTCTGATGGATGTGGTTCATTGACCACGTTGACCATGCCGCACCAAGAGCACCAGGGCGGTGGACGACAGTGAGGCCTAGGAAGGGAACGACATGGAGCCGGGGAAGACTCGGCAGTGGTTACCCACGCGGTGGGGAGTACGAGTGTTTACTGGTCCGGCAGCCATCGCTGGAAAATAACAGGAGGTGTGGGTGAGTAGAGGAATGGCATGGTGATGACCCACAAGTATAGGGGATCTATCTAGTCCTTTCGATAAGTAAGACTATCGAACCCAACGAGGACCGGAAGGAAATGATAAGCGATTTTCACCAAGGTATTCTCTGCAAGCACTGAAATTATAGGTAACAGATAGTTTTGTGATAAGATAATTTGTAACGAGCAACAAGTAAAGTAAATAAAGTGCACAAAGGTGGCCCAATCCTTTTTGTAGCAAAGGACAAGCCTGGAAAAATTATTATATAGAGAAAAGCGCTCCTGAGGACACATGGGAATTATCGTCAAGCTAGGTTTCATCACGATCATATGATTCATGTTCGGTACTTTGATAATTTGGTATGTGGGTGGACCGGTGCTTGGGCGCTGTCCTTACTTGGAAAAGCATCCCACTTATGATTAACCTTTATTCCAAGCATCCGCAACTACAACAAAAGTATTAAGGTAAACCTAACCATAGCATGAAACATATGGATCCAAATCAACCCCTTATGAAGCAATGCATAAACTAGGGTTTAAGCTTCAGTCACTCTAGCAACCCATCATCTACTTATCACTTCCCAATGCCTTCCTCTAGGCCCAAATAATGGTGAAGTGTCATGTAGTCGACGTTCACATAACACCACTAGAGGAGAAACAACATACATCTCATCAAAATATTGAACGAATACCAAATTCACATGACTACTAATAGCAAGACTTCTCCCATGTCCTCAGGAACAAACATAACTACTCACAAAGCATATTCATGTTCATAATCAGAGGAGTATTAATATGCATGTAGGATCTAAACATATGATCTTCCACCAAATAAACCAACTAGCATCAACTACAAGGAGTAATCAACACTACTAGCAACCCACAGGTACCAATCCCAGACTTAGAGACAAGAATTGGGTACAAGAGATGAACTAATGTTTGAGAGTAGATGGTGCTGGTGAACATGTTGATGGAGATTGACCCCCTCCCGATGAGAGGATCGTTGGTGATGATGATGGTGATGATTTCCCCCTCCCGAAGGGAAGTGTCCCCGGCAGAACAGCTCCGCCAGAGCCCTACATTGGTTCTGCCAAGGTTCCGCCTCGTGGCGGCGGAGTCTCGTCCCGAAAGCTTTCTTATGATTTTTTTCCTCAACGAAAGACTCCATATAGCATAATATGGGCATCAGAGGGCCACTGGGGGCCCACTAGGCAGGGGGCGCGCCCAGGGGGTAGGGCGCGCCCCCCACCCTCGTGGCCAGGGTGTGGCCCCCCTCTGGAACTTCTTGCGCTCAGTATTTTTTATATATTCTGAAAATGACTTTCGTGAAGTTTCAGGACTTTTGGAGCTACGCAGAATAGGTCTCTAATATTTGCTCCTTTTCCAGCCCAGAATCCCAGCTGTCGGCATTCTCCCTCTTTATGTAAACCTTGTAAAATAAGAGAGAATAGGCATAAGTATTGTGACATAATGTGTACTAACAGCCCATAATGCAATAAATATCGATATAAAAGCATGATGCAAATGGACGTATCAACTCCGTCAAGCTTAGACCTCGGTTGTCCTCAAGCGAAAGCCGAAATCAAAAAATATGTCCACATGTTTAGAGATAGAGGTGTCGATAAAAATAAAATGTGGACATGAGGGCATCATGATAATTATTAGAACAACAATTTATATAATTCTTGTCATGTGATCTCTTATGCAAGAGTAACAATTCAATCACAATTTCAAGTGTGAATCATAAACTTCATTGAAAACTAACAAACTATAATCTCAGTGATTGGAGCAATTGCAATTTATCCTAACATAGGAAAGAGTCAATATAAGAGCTTTTCAGCAAGTCCACATACTCAACTATCATATAGTCTTTCACAATTGCTAACACTCACGCAATACTTATGGGTATGGAGTTTTAAGCGGACACGGAGAAAGATAGGGGCTTATAGTTTTGCCTCCCAATGTTTTACCTCAAGGGTAATGTCAACAATAATAGTTCATGAAAACTCACATCCAAATAGCCATAAATACTAGGATCTTTCCAACATGTTGTGCTTGCCAAAAGATAAAATGTAAAAAGGAAGGGTGAAGATCACCATGACTCTTATGTAAGGTAGGAGATAAAAGTAAAAGATAGGCCCTTCGCAGAGGGAAGCAGAGGTTGTCATGCGCCTTTACGGTTGGATGCACAAAATCTTAATGCGAAAGAATGTCACTTTATATTGCCACTTGTGATATGTACCTTTATTATGCAGTCTGTCACTTTTATTTCTTCCGTATCACACGATCGTATAAAGCTTATTTTCTCCCACACTAATAAGTCATACATATTTAGAGGGCAATTTTTATTGCTTGCACCGATGACAACTTACTTGAGGGATCTTACTCAAGCCATAGGTAGGTATGGTGGACTCTCTTGGCAAAACTAGTTTAAGGGTGTTTGGAAGCATAAGTAGTATCTCAACTTGGTGCAAAGAATTTGGCTAGCATGACTAGGAAAGGCAAGCTCAATCATGTTGGATGATCCATGACAATATAATTTATCTTAGATGTAAGAAAACATAACCCATTACGTTGTCTTCCTTGTCCAACGTCAACTCTTTAGCATGTTATATTTTAATGAGTGCTCACAATCATAAAAGATGTCCAAGATTGTGTATTTATATGTGAAGACCTCTCTTTCTTTATTACTTCCTATCAATTGCAACGATGACCAAAACTATGTTTGTCAACTCTCAACAACTTTTATCCATCATACTCTTTCTATGTGAGCTCATTACTCTCCATAAGATCCATATGATCTCTTTGTTTCTTTTTACTCTTTCTCTTTTATTTTATTCACTCAAGATCATGGCAAAATAATCAAGCCCTTGACTCAACACTAATATTTATTATATATAGCTCACGAACTCGATTACATAGAAGGATCATAAAGCAAAACTCACAACTAGATCATACTAAAACTTTTATGCTACTAGATCAAGATATTACCAAAAGGATCAAACTAAGAAAAAGGGTAAATATAGAAGTGATGGTGGTACGATACCGGGGCATCCCCCAAGCTTGGTAGTTGCCAAGGGGAGTGCCCATAACCATGTGATTATATCTCTTTTTCGAGGATTGTGATGTGATATTCTTGGCGATGATGCCCCTCAGGATACGATTCTCTTCCTCAAGCTTATTGACTTGCTGCTTGAGGTTTATTATTTCCTTTCGAAGCTTTCCTGTAACAGCCAAAGCTCCTTGCACCCAAGGGTGTTGCATAGCTGCGGGAGAACAAGTGACACTCTTTTTCATATTTTCATAAGAAAGAAATCTAACATTGGAAGGGATAACCGAGTTTGGGATGGCCGAGCTATGTAGTTCCCCCATTGTGCATCCAGCTTGGAAGTGAAAAGTGACTTCTTGATCCTCCTCCCTGGCATCTATCCTCTTCAAATCAGCCTCCATCTCTTCCTCCGTTGCTGGCCCAAAGTGGTTAGCATTGCTGTTTATCATTGATCTCGGTGCCGGATGGGACACCCGGCTCTCCCCGACTGACTCTTGCGAAGACATCTTGCTCTAATCTGCAGCAGCAACAGCTCGAAACACAAACAGAGGATAATTGTGTGATACGGGAGTCAAAACCTCCGGGAGATTATATAATGAATTTTTACCAACCAAAATACATAACGTGTAAGAAAACGGAGTCCAAAGAGCACAAGAGGTGCCCACGAGGTAGGGGGCGCGCCCAGGGGGTAGGGCACGCCCTCCACCCTCGTGGAGCCCTCGTGTCCTTCCCGGACTGCTTCTTATTTTTCTATTTTTTCAAATATTCCAAAACAGAGAAAATTTGCCATTAGAACTGTTTTGGAGTCGGTTTACTTACCATACCACATACCTATTCCTTTTTGGAGTCTGAAACATTCCGGAAAGTGTCCCTTATGTATTCCTCCGGGATTACGGTTTCAATAACATTGGTTTCAACATTTATAGGATTACCTGAGATATAATGTTTGATTCTTTGACCGTTCACCACCTTCGGATTTATGCCTTCAAAGTTGTTGATTTTTATGGCACCGGAACGATAGACCTCCTCGATAATGTAAGGACCTTCCCATTTAGAGAGAAGTTTTCCTGCAAAAAATCTTAAACGAGAGTTGTATATCAATACATAATCACCTACATTAAACTCACGCTTTTGTATCCTTTTGTCATGCCATCTTTTAACCTTTTCTTTAAACAATTTGACATTCTCATAGGCTTGGCTTCTCCATTCATCGAGTGAGCTAATGTCAAATAACCTTTTCTCACCGACAAGTTTGAAATCATAATTGAGCTCTTTAATAGCCCAATAATCCTTATGTTCTAGTTTGAGAGGTAAGTGACATGCTTTTCCATAAACCATTTTTTACGGAGACATGCCCATAGGATTCTTATATGCAGTTCTATAGGCCCATAATGCATCATCAAGTTTCTTGGACCAATTCTTTCTAGATCTATTAACAGTCTTTTGCAAAATTAATATGAGCTCTCTGTTGCTCAATTCTACTTGACCACTAGACTGTGGGTGATAAGGAGATGCAATTCTATGATTAACATCATACTTAGCAAGCATTTTACAGAAAGCACCATGAATAAAATGTGAACCACCATCAGTCATTAGATATCTAGGGACTCCAAACCTCAAAAAAATAACTTCTTTAAGCATCTTAATAGAGGTGTTATGATCAGCACTACTAGTTGGAATAGCTTCTACCCACTTAGTAACGTAATCAACAGCAACTAAAATATGTGTATATCCATTAGAGGAAGGAAACGGCCCCATATAATCAAAGCCCCAAACATCAAATGGTTCAATAACAAGTGGATAATTCATAGGCATTTCTTGACGTCTACTAATATTACCAATTCTTTGACATTCATCACAAGATAAGACAAACTTACGGGCATCCTTGAAGAGAGTAGGCCAATAAAAACCGGATTACAATACCTTATGTGCAGTTCTATCTCTAGCGTGGTGTCCTCCATACGCTTCAGAGTGACACTTGCGTAGGATCTGTTCATGTTCATGCTCAGGTACACAACGTCTAATAACACCATCTACTCCTTCTTTATAAAGATGTGGGTCATCCCAAAAGTAATGTCTTAAATCATAGAAAAACTTTTTCTTTTGCTGGTATGTGAAACTAGGTGGTATAAATTTAGCAACAATGTAATTAGCATAATCAGCATACCATGGAGCAGTATGAGAAGCATTTATGACATTTAATTGTTCATCAGGAAAGCTATCATCAGTGGGTAGTGGGTTATCAAGAACATTTTCTAACCTAGACAAGTTGTCTGCAACTCGGTTCTCAGCTCCCTTTCTATCAATAATATGAAATCAAATTCTTGTAGCAAGAGAACCCATCTAATAAGTCTAGGTTTATCATCTTTCTTTTCCATAAGGTATTTAATAGCAGCATGATCCATGTGAGTAGTTAGTTTAGAATCAACAATATAAGGTCTGAACTTATCACAAGCAAATACAACTGCTAAGAATTCTTTTTCTGTAGTAGCATAATTTCTCTGGGCATTGTCTAGAGTTTTACTGGTATATTGAATAACATTTAATTTCTTATGAACTCTTTGGCCTAGAACAACACCCATAGCATAATCACTAGCATCACACATAATTTCAAAAGGTAAATTCCAGTCAGGTGGCTGAACAATAGGTGCAGAGATCAATGCTTTCTTAAGTATTTCAAATGCTTCTACACAATCATTATCAAAGACGAACGGTATATCTTTTTGTAATAAATTAGTCAGAGGCCGAGAAATTTTTAAGAAGTCCTTAATGAACCTCCTATAAAAACCGGCATGACCAAGGAAACTTCTTATACCTTTGATGTCCTTAGGACACAGCATCTTTTCAATAGCATCAACTTTTTCTTTATCAACTTCAATGCCTCTTTCAGAAATTTTGTGCCCCACGACAATACCTTCAATAACCATAAAGTGGCATTTCTCCCAATTCAAGACAAGGTTAGTTTCTTCACATCTCTGCAAAACTCGATCAAGGTTGCTTAAGCAATCATCAAAAGAGGATCCATAAACAGAGAAATCATCCATGAATACCTCACATATCTTTTCACAGAAGTCAGAAAATATAGCCATCATGCATCTTTGAAAGGTAGCAGGTGCATTACATAAACCAAAAGGCATACGTCTATAAGAAAAAGTACCGAAAGGGCAAGTAAAAGTGGTCTTAGGTTGATCATCAGCTGACACAGGTATTTGGGAGAAACCAGAATAACCATCTAGAAAGCAAAAATGTGTATGTTTGGATAATCTTTCTAGCATTTGATCAATAAAAGGTAAGGGGTAATGATATTTTTAGTAGCCTTATTTAATTTGCGGAAATCAATTACTATCCTATAACCTGTAATAATTCTTTGCGGGATCAATTCATCTTTGTCATTAGGAACGACAGTAATACCTCCCTTCTTAGGAACACAATGGACATGACTTACCCACTGACTATCAGCAACAGGATAAATTATACCTGCCTCAAGGAGCTTTAGTATTTGTTTTCTTACCACTTCTTTCATCTTAGGATTCAGTCGTCGTTGGTGATCAACAATTGGTTTGGCATATTTTTCCAAATTTATTTTGTGTTGACATAGAGTGGGACTAATGCCCTTAAGATCATCAGGAGTATATCCAATAGCAGCACGGTGCTTCTTCAGAGTTTTCAATAATTTTTCTTCCTCCTTCTCTGAAAGGTAGCACTAATAATAACAGGATATATCTTCTTTTCATCAAGATACGCATATTTAAGAGTATCAGGCAATGGTTTAAGCTCAAACAAGGGATCACCCTTGGGTGGAGGAGGATCCCCTAAGATTTCAACAGGCAAGTTGTGTTTCAGAATAGGTCCCTGTTTAAAGAACACTTCATCTATTTCCCTTCTTTCATTCATATACATATCATTTTCGTGGTCTAGCAAATATTGTTCTAAAGGATCACAAGGAGGTACGGCAATAGAAGCAAGACCAATAATTTCATCTTTACTAGGCAATTCTTCTTCACGGTGTTGTCTACGAAATTTAGAAAAGTTGAACTCATGAGACATATCACCTAAACCAATAGTAATAACATCCTTTTTGCAGTCTATCCTAGCATTAACAATGTTTAAGAAGGGTCTACCAAATATAATGGGACAAAAGCTATCTTGTGGGGAACCAAGAACAAGAAAATCATCAGGATATTTAGTTTTCCGACACAAGACTTCAACATATCTAACAATTCCCATTGGTGAAATAGTATCTCTATTGGCAAGTTTAATGGTGACATCAATTTCTTCTAATTCAGCAGGTGCAATATCGTGCATAATTTCTTTATATAAGTTAATAGGTATTGCACTAGCACTAGCACCCATATCACACAAGCCATGACAACAATGATCTCCTATTTTAACAGAAATAACAGGCATGCCTACCACAAGTCTATGTTTCTCTTTAGCAGAAGGTTTAGCAATTCTAGCAGTTTCATCACAGAAATAAATAACATGCACATCAATATTATCAGCCAAGAGATCCTTAACAATAGCAATATTAGGTTCAATTTTAACTTGCTCAGGAGGTGTATAGGTTCTAATATTGCTTTTACGAACCACAGTTGAAGCTTTAGCATGATCTTTTATCCTAACAGGAAAAGGTGGTTTCTCAACATAAGCAGTAGGAACAATAGGATCATTATAAGTGATAGTCTTTTCTTCAACTTTAATAGGTGCAACTACTTTTACTTCAATGGGAGGATTATATTTAAACCACTTCTCCTTACGGAGATCAACATGAGTAGCAAAAGATTCACAGAAAGAAGCTACTATCTCAGAGTCAAGTCCATATTTAGTGCTAAATTTACGGAAAACATCGGTATCCATAAAAGATTTAACACAATCAAACTTAGGTGTCATACCTGACTCCTTACCTTCTCGAGATCCCAATCTTCAGAGTTGCGTTTAATTCTTTCCAATAAATCCCATTTGAATTCAATAGTCTCATCATAAAATAGCGAGCAAAAGAAGTATCGAGCATGGTGCGGTTGTTATCAGAAAGTCGAGCATAAAAATTTTGAATAATCATTTCTCTTGAGAGCTCATGATTGGGGCATGAATATAATATTGACTTAAGCCTCCCCCAAGATTGAGCGATGCTTTCTCCTTCGCTAGTCCAAAAATTATATATATAATTACGATCATGATGAACAAGATGCATAGGATAAAACTTCTGATGAAATTCCAATTTCAATCGTTTGTAGTTTCATGATCCCATATCATCACATAGCCTATACCATGTCAATGCGTCTCCCTCCAAAGATAAAGGGAAGACCTTCTTCTTGATAACATCATCGGGCATACTTGCAAGCTTAAATAATCCACAAACTTCATCCACATATATTAGGTGCTCATCAGGATGTAATGTTCCATCTCCTGCAAAAGGATTAGCTAGCATTTTTTTTATCATACACGAAGGAATTTCAAAGAAGACATTTTCATTTTCAGTAGGTTCAGTAGGTGGGGGAGCAACTCTTTCCTCTACTGGTCGAGGTGCAGATACCCCGAACAAGCCCCTTAGAGGATTACTTTCTATAGTAACAAGTGACAGTAAATTTCAGCACACTAAATAAATTTTTCCTTACCAAATTCCACCTACCAAAGGCGCTTCACTCCCCGACAATGGTGCCAGAAAAGAGTCTTGATGACCCACAAGTATAGGGGATCTATCGTAGTCCTTTCGATAAGTAAGAGTGTCGAACCCAACGAGGAGCAGAAGGAAATGATAAGCGGTTTTCAGCAAGGTATTCTCTGCAAGGACTGAAATTATAGGTAACAAATAGTTTTGTGATAAGATAATTTGTTACGAGCAACAAGTAACAAAAGTAAATAAAGTGCAGCAAGGTGGCCCAATCCTTTTTGTTGCAAAGGACAAGCCTGGACAAATTCTTATATAGAGAAAAGTGCTCCCAAGGACACATGGGAATTATCGTCAAGCTAGGTTTCATCACGATCATATGATTCGCGTTCGGTACTTTGATAATTTGGTATGTGGGTGGACCGGTGCTTGGGTGATGTCCTTACTTGGACAAGCATCCCACTTATGATTAACCTCTATTGCAAGCATCCGCAACTACAACAAAAGTATTAAGGTAAACCTAACCATAGCATGAAACATATGGATCCAAATCAGCCCCTTACGAAGCAACGCATAAACTAGGGTTTAAGATTCTGTCACTCTAGCAACCCATCATATACTTATTACTTCCCAATGCCTTCCTCTAGGCCCAAATAATGGTGAAGTGTCATGTAGTCGACGTTCACATAACACCACTAGAGGAGAGACAACATACATCTCATCAAAATATCGAACGAATACCAAATTCACATGACTGCTAATAGCAAGACTTCTCCCATGTCCTCAGGAACAAACGTAACTACTCACAAAGCATATTCATGTTCATAATCAGAGGGGTATTAATATGCATGTAGGATCTGAACATATGATCTTCCACCAAATAAACCAACTAGCATCAACTACAAGGAGTAATCAACTCTACTAGCATCCCAGATTGACCCCCTCCCGATGAGAGGATCGTTGGCGAGGACGATGGTGATGATTTCCCCCTCCCGGAGGGAAGTGTCCCCGGCAGAATAGCTCCGCCAAAGCCCTAGATAGGTTCCGCCAAGGTTCCGCCTCGTGGCGGCGGAGTCTCATCCCGAAAGCTTTCTTATGATTTTTTTCCTCAACAAAAGACTCCATATAGCAGAAGATGGGCATCGGAGGGCCACTGGGGGGCCCACGTGGCAGGGGGCGCGCCCAGGAGAGTAGGGCGCGCCCCCACCCTCGTGGCCAGGGTGTGGCCCCCCTCTGAAACTTCTTGTGCTCAATATTTTTTATATATTCTGAAAATGACTTCGTGAAGTTTCAGGACTTTTGGAGCTATGCAGAATAGGTCTCTAATATTTGCTCCTTTTCCAGCCCAGAATCCTAGCTGCCGGCATTCTCCCTCTTTATGTAAACCTTGTAAAATAAGATAGAATAGGCATAAGTATTGTGACATAATGTGTAATAACAGCCCATAATGCAATAAATATCGATATAAAAGCATGATGCAAAATGGACGTATCAACTCCCCCAAGCTTAGACCCCGCTTGTCCTCAAGCGAAAGCCGAAATCGAAAAATATGTCCACATATTTAGAGATAGAGGTCGATAAAAATAAAATGCGGACATGAGGGCATCATGATCATTCTTAGAACAACAACTTATATAATTCTTGTCATATGATCTCTTATGCAAGAGTAACAATTCAATCACAAGTTCAAGTGTGAATCATAAACTTCATTGAAAACTAACAAACTATAATCTCAGTCATTGGAGCAATTGCAATTTATCATAATATAGGAAAGAGTCAATATAAGAGATTTTCAGCAAGTCCACATACTCAACTATCATATAGTCTTTCACAATTGCTAACACTCACGCAATACTTATGGGTATGGAGTTTTAATTGGACACAGAGAAAGATAGGGGCTTATAGTTTTGCCTCCCAACGTTTTACCTCAAGGGTAATGTCAACAATAATAGTTTATGAAAACTCACATCCAATTAGCCATAAATACCAGGATCTTTCCAACATGTTGTGCTTGCCAAAAGATAAAATGTAAAAAGGAAGGGTGAAGATCACCATGACTCTTATGTAAGGTAGGAGATAGAAGTAAAAGATAGGCCCTTCGCAGAGGGAAGCAGAGGTTGTCATGCGCTTTTATGGTTGGATGCACAAAATCTTAATGCGAAAGAATGTCACTTTATATTTCCACTTGTGATATGGACCTTTATTATGCAGTCCGTCGCTTTTATTTCTTCTGTATCACACGATCGTATAAAGCTTATTTTCTCCCACACTAATAAGTCATACATATGTAGAGGGCAATTTTTATTGCTTGCACCGATGACAACTTACTTGAGGGATCTGACAATTTCTAGTCCGTTTCAAATTAATTTAAAAACTTAACATACCTTAATTTAAATCCAATGAAATTCTACCCGCACATAAACAATGAAATTTAAAATATCAAAAT
The DNA here is from genome assembly GCF_002162155.2 of Triticum dicoccoides. Lineage (NCBI taxonomy): Eukaryota > Viridiplantae > Streptophyta > Magnoliopsida > Poales > Poaceae > Triticum > Triticum dicoccoides. The sequence goes on along the minus strand of NC_041390.1, from coordinate 503,720,760 downwards.
CCGAAAGAAAAAAGTATTTTGGAACTAATTGCCTATTTGCTGTATTTTTTTTCATTTTACAGCCTATTTATTATTACTTATAGCCCATTTCTTATTACTTATAGTCCATTTTCTGGGCAAAATGCATCCCTCCTCGTCTTGAAAGATTTCTGGCCCAGCAGGGCGTAGAAAAGCAAGTAGGCCTATGTTGGTTATTCTGCAAAAAACAAAATAGCTGGGCTAGCCATTTTCAGAAAGGAAAAAAACAAATTGGGCTAGTCATGTGCTAAACATATGAAATAAAATCCTGGGATAGACGGGCCACAGCTCCCGCACAACCCAATTGATATCCTTCTCCGTCCTGAAAAAACAAAATTACTGCACGCGCTGCTGGGTCCCTACTGTCATCCTCACCATGCACAGTCATCTCCTTATTCCTCTTAGTTGTTGACCATGTTAACAACACCGGAGGGCGGCGCCGCAGCGAGCGAACCAAGGCGGAGGACGATGGTGAGGCCTCGGACGGGAACGAACAGGAGTCGGGGAAGATGCGCAGAGTTTTAGGGTGCGATGTGGCCATGATGCGTGCGCAGCAGCACAGCCAGCTGTGGGAGGCGAGAGCAGGCGTCCTGCCGGCGCTGGTTTAGCTTTGGTGGCTGGAGGAAGAAGAGACTGAAGAAACACGACAGACATTGAATGTCAATCCAATTGTAAGGTTTGCACAATCGTTTGTTGACTAAGCCGCACTTTTTTATATATAGGAAGAAAAGAAAAAATAGGCTCATTCGCCTGGTAACATTCCCGAAACTGCGACCGTTCGATCTTGCATCGCAACTAAAACTGCAAGGAAAATGTGTTCGTCTGCCGTCCTCCTCCCAGGGAATGCTCGCCACATAAGTGACTAGCACCCTTGATATTCAACCGAGAGGCCTTGGGTTTGAGTCCCAGGAACTCTCAATTTTGTCCTCCTTCCTTCCTCGCAAAAAAAGAAAGAAAATCAAAGGCTTGAGAAGGCGTACAGAACAAGCTAGTGTACCTGTAAAGAGACGTTGTTGAGTTTAGAAAAAAGATAGACGTGTTCCTATAGGTGGTTCGAATCTAAACGTAGACTATGACTATATATGGTGCTATGCTACTCTGCAAGTAATGAAACTAACATATCCAATGTTCACTTCTCCTCTTCTCTACTTACTCTGCCTAGCATCAGAAGCTCTGGCCGCAGCAACCATGTCCGTTGGCTGCTCGTCCACCTGCTCTTCAGTAGGCAACAACCAGATATGTGCCAAGTGGCCACCGGTACCATCGCCTGTGGGTCTCATCACGCCCCCGCCGGCACACGCACCGCAACCGATTGCTCATCGCAACCTGTTGTCATTGGTGTGGTGCCACTGCTGCAAATCACGCAGAGTCATCCATCGCGTCTCAACCATAATCCTCAACCCTGGTCGAGTCTTCTACAAATGCCCGAATCATGGGGTAATAATATGTTTAAGTGTCGTTCTGCTGCTTTCAGTTGCTGATTTTTTTAATAGTTTGGTTGATGATCTTCCAATTTGATTCGTGCAGAAAAGGGAAGATTCGTGTGATTTTTATTTCTGGGAAGTTGATGATGTGGGGGAATGCAACTATGCTGATTATTTGGTTAGCCGAGGAATCCCAATACCGGTGGGTTGGGGTGTTGGACAAGTAACTGAAGGAACGGGAGAAGAGGAAGATCCAGAGCAGAAGGTTAAAGATGCAGTTCCTCTAATCATGGCCAAGCAACAGCTGCTGAACGGCCTTGACGGCAATGGGGAGATGAAAGAGCTTGTGAAGATAATGGGAAAAATCAATGTTCTTTGTAGGATGATTGTCTCTTTATTTGCAATGTATGTAGCACTTGTGATGTATTCAGTCGCTATGACATGAGCACTTTGATGAAACTAGTAATGAATGAAACCTATGTAGCAGGCTAGGCATAGTGTTGTGAACATCTAATAATTTCTATTAATGGAAATCGGGGGGGTATCCCCTTTTGCTCATAAATAAATAAATAGCAGAGGCCCTTTTGGTAATAAATAAATAAATTAGGAGAGGCCCTGTCGGATCAGCTTCGTTCCCATTCGAAGATGTCGAGCAAACTGTAGTCCAACAGCAAACTATGTCATCAAATTCAAGTTTCACAGCCAAATATGAGTACAACTAAACAACAATGTCATGATGTTTTACTTGTCATACAATCACCAAACACAAATCAACATACATAACAACTGATGTTCTCACAGCAAAATAGTAAACAACACGTTTATCAAGTTTCAGTTGTCATAGCAAACACAATTTCACATAGTAGATAAAAAAACGTCTTCTGACAGGCGAATACGACAAACGCAATCTAATCATCATCCGGAGCAGCAGCGTCAACATCTTCGCCATGTGTATCAGTACGAATCGTAATTCCCCACAGTGGCATCTTCTTCTTCATCCTCAATGTCCTCGAACATTGGCTTCTTCTTGATCAACTCTTGTATGTCCACAGCACAACTGGCAATCTTTTCGTCAGCGTCATTGACATGATGGTTCTCAAAGATATTAGGAACATCTGTGGAATGTTGTACATTAGGAGCGGTGTAAGCATCATATTGTTGTGCAACTTCATTAAATGAATTCCTCTGCTCAAACCTTTGCAATACTCTCCAGTCATCGCTACATGCAAATGTGTCTTCCAAGAAAAATATTTGTGCTGCTTGATTTGCCAAAATAAAAGGCTCGTTGATCTGTACACCGCCTTGACATTGATGGATTTGAAATAATCATCGGCTCTGGGTTTTGCGATCCTGGAAAACAGGTTATACCAACGATAGCACAACAGAACCACACACCAATGATCCTCGAAACTGGAGATATACTGCAACTGAACAATGTTTGTTATGTTAGCATACATTTCAGATGTCACTCTGCTCTACGTATCCATGCTCATGATGGCACTGTTTTGTGTCTTCCAGCCTTCATCACGTGCAAGGGTGTTGTAGCGGACATCTCCAACAACACAAGATTCATAATGTCTTACCCGAGTATCAGGACCCATTGCTAGTGCGTAAAGGGCATCATCAACTGCCTGCCCATCCTCCCGCATCTTCTTAACCTATGTTTAGAAAATAGACAAGCTGATCATCTTATGTACTCGATATATTAAAGAACTGACATTGCAATTCAAAAGCTTACATGGCTCTTGAACCATTTCGCAAATCCTGCCATAACCAGTTTGCCAATGTTTCTTGGATTTTGCGGTAGTAACTCGTTTTTGTAGATGTTGCACAACATAGTGATCACGTCAAACATCTAAATATATAATAATGTGCTGCAAGTTTAGTAGATTACGATGTATAATCTGCAGTACTTAGCACTTACTTGATATAAGGTAGTATCTCAGGACAGTTATTCAACACATACCAAACCATTTTGTCCAAATCTTTAGGTTTATCCTCTTGTCGACTCTTCCCTGTAACTCGAGAATAATCGAAAACATTGAGCCCGGGATTGTCTTCACCCACCTCTTTGCTAAGCTGATCAGCTCTTTCAATGTATTTTGAGAAGAATGTCAACGCTTCTGTAGCAATGTAGGCCTCTGTAATGGAATCCTCAGGTCTAGCTCTATTCCTGACATAGCCCTTGAAAGTGCCTAGCCGCCTTTCAATAGGGTACATCCAACCATACTGTATTGGACCTCTAAGTAGTGCCTCATCAGGTAGATGAACAGCCAAATGCACCATCACATCAAAGAAGGCTAGAGGATATATCTTCTCAAGGCCGCATAGGATAGTTGGTATCTTGTCTCTAAGACACTCCAAAGCATCTATCCTGATATTTCTACTGTAGAGTTCCCTGAAGAATTGTCCCAACTCTGCAACTGCTCTGTATAAGTCAGGGCGGCCCAATCCTCTAAGGATAATAGGTAAAACCCTTTGAAGTAGGACGTGGCAGTCATGAGTTTTCAACCCTTGTACCTTCTTTCTATCTGCACTGACTCTCCTTTCAAGGTTGGAAGCAAATCCATGTGGGAATATCACACGTGACAGGACCTCGCGGAATTCTTTTCTTTTTACCTTGTCCAAGACGTACACAGCTGGTGCCATATCTCGTGGTTTACCTTCATCTTGCACCTGCAAATCCTTTCTGATACCCAGATGTGTCAAATCAATCCTATATTTTAAGGTATCTTTCGTCTTGCCTTCAATATTAAGAAGTGTGTCGATAATGTTGTCACATATATTTTTCTTGATGTGCATCACATCACGATTATGCCGCAGATCCAAATCTTTCCAATACTCCAAGTCCCACAAAGTGGACCTGCGGGTAAACAATAATCTCTCTTCTGCCTTGCCACGCTTCCTTTCCCCGCTACCATTACCAGGATGGTTTCTTGGTGTAATATGTCTGACCTTATCTAATTCCACTTGCAAGTCATCGGCGGTGAGCCTCTTTGGCATATCACGGTTTTCTTGCTTTGCATTGGAAACATTGACAAACTGGTTATGGCAGGACACGGTATTTTGTAGGATGTGGCTTGTCCTTGGCAAGGAAACGGCAATGTCCAATGTAACAGATCTTGCTAAGTATTGCGCATGATAGCGGATTCCTGTCACGGTGAACACATGCATTGTAACCATGTGTCGTTCGCACTAGCATAGTGCCCAAAGCCGGATAATCATGGATGCACCAAATTATAACAGCACGCAGAAAGAAATCAGCTAGTGGGCTGCTATATAGGTCTTGAGTGAGGACACCCTTACATAGCTGTTGAAGTTCCTCCACAAGAGGCTCCATGAATAAATCAAAATCCTTTCCAGGACTTTTTGGACCTGGGATGAGCAAGGCCACCATGTAGTTTGATTATTTGGTGCAGACATTTGGAGGCATGTTGTAAGGGATAACAAGCACTGGCCACATGCTATATATGGCGCTCTGGTGGCCAAATGGGTTAAATCCATCTGAAGCTAAGCCATGTCTAATGTTTCTCGGTTCAGCAGCAAACTTTTTGTGTTTCTGATTGAATCTTTGCCACTCACTACCATGAGATGGATGGCTCATTACATTCTGATCTCTATACTCCTGGTTCCTAGAATGCCATAGTACATCCTCTCTTGTTTCAGCATCATGAAACAACCTCTGCAATCTTGGTGTAATTGGAAAATGTCTCAGAACATTATGAGGAATCCTCTTCACAGCATCACCATCTTTCCATCTTGATGATTTGCATTTCGGGCATTCACATAAGTTGGCATAACCCTTCTGGAAGAGAACACAATTATTCTTATAAACATGGATCATATCATATCCAATTCCAACTACACGAAGGAAATTCTTCATTTTATTGTAGGTGTGTGGCAGCTCAGACGCATCTGGGAAATATTTGCGGAAAGCAGCCAACATCGCATCGATGATTTGTTGGTCATCCACTCAGATGTCTTCACCTGAAGAAAGGTGACCATAGTTGAGAATACTGACAGCTTATTTCCTGGGGTGACAGCCATGTTGCATTATTCCAACATGCGGGCCCATCGTTTTTCTTCTGCAGGTGAAAGTTCATGAAATGCACGAGCATTTCGTAGCATTGTTTCAATGTTGGTAAAACTCATTGGCTTCGCCACCACCACCTCCTCCTCCTCTTCCACCTGAGCATCAGGTAGATCAAGATGGTGATCTGTTGCTTCCACATAGTCAGTAACGTTGACGTTCACAACTTCACCATGATGAACCCACCTAGTATATGTGACCGACATCCCATACAAGTGTAGATGATTTTGCACAGTTGACTGAGGTCTTGTAACTGAATTCACACAACTGTTATAGGGGCAGAGCACATCTGATTTCGGACAACCGTACTCAGTTGTGATAAAGTTCATGAAGTTTTCAACCCCCTCGACATATGCAGCAGAGAATCTTCGAGCGGAAGTTATCCAAGTCTTGTCCATCTGTTAGACACACAAATTAGTTCTTCTACTAGATATTACAGGAAAAACATATATGCTTTTTATGAAGTCCACAAAAAAATACCTAGGTCGATGTCTAAAGCTATGGCAAGATATTTGGACGAGCAGATCTAAGTAACGAGATATATGTAAATCTAATTCAACAAACAGATTTGAGTGCTAAATTATGGCAGGTTGTTTCAGCAGTCAATGAGGCCAAGCACACGGCCATCGAACTATCGAAGGCCATCGCAGCAACAAAAATTGAGTATAAAACGGTGTACAGCTATTTCACCTAACAGATTGGCTACTAGACCATGGCAATCTATGTCACAATAAATATACGGCAGGATATTTTAGCAACTAATCGGGCCCGGCATGCCATCTCAGCTAAGCAGATTGAGTGCAGAACAGGGCAAGGAAGCTTCTTAAGCAGAGCATATCGACTATAAACTACTTCGGCAAATAGTTAGATTAATAGCGTCTATCAGCTAACATTCAGCGCTACACCGACATGCACGGGGCCTCAGTCTAGAATGCGCATACCATGGGAGAAGCTGACCGACGTGCGTCTCCACACGAACGTCGCCAACGGTGGTGGTGCTGACCGCCGTGCGCCTCCACAAGAACGTCGCCACCGGTGGCGGCGCGGCTAGAGGACGGCAGTCTACGGGAGCATACTGTGGGAGCGAGAGGATCACCGTGCGTCCCCTCGATGAACCGCGGCGTCAACGTATCGGCGCAGCGAGGAGGGCAGCTTTAGCGGAGCGAATGGAGTGGAGGGGGACGAGGGGGGTTGGGGAATATTATTGGCTAGCTGGCGCCGAAGGGCGGTTGA